>NC_041382.1:255803138-255829906 GCF_002162155.2 Triticum dicoccoides
GTGCCTTCCTGGTTGATGGCTTGACGTAGGGTCCAAGTCCTCTGGATCATTTCGTTCCAAAAATCACGTTCCCGAAGGTTTCATTCCGTTTGGACTTCGTTTGATATTCTTTTTCTGCGAAACCCTAAAATAGGCAAAAAAACAGCAATTCTGGGCTGGGCCTCCGGTCAATAGGTTAGTCCCAAAAATAATATAAAAGTGTATAATAAAGCCCAATAATGTCCAAAACATGATATAATATGGCATGGAACAATAAAAAATTATAGATACGTTGGAGACGTATCAGTCCCCTGTTGAAAGGGTTGGGCTTCTTCCCAGCGCTTCCATTGCCATTCCCATTGTTCGCTTCAGGGCACTTAGTGGCATAGTGTCCAGTCTTCCCGCATTTGAAACAAGTAATGTGACTTAGGTCCTTCTTGGCGGGTGTGGCTGGGTTAGAGCGGTTCTGATTACTACCTGCTCCGTTCCCGTTTCCATTCTTGGGGCCACTATGGTTGTGAGAACTTGTAACACCCACGATGCGGTTATATCTCCCACGTGTCGGAGCACGACTTAGAGGCATAGCCGCATAGTAGGCATGTCGCAAGAGGGGTAATCTTTACACATCCCATGTACTGAATAAGAAAGGGATAAAGAGCTGGCTTACAATCGCCACTTCACACAATACATAATTATAGCATTACATCATCTAGAATACAATCAAGGTCCGACTATGGAACCAAAATAAAGACAACCCCAAATGCAATAGATCCCCGATCGCCCCAACTGGGCTCCACTACTGATTGTCTAGAAAGGAAACATAGTAACGTCCTGAAACCTCGTCGAACTCCCACTTGAGTTCGGTCGCGTCCCCTGCACTAGCATCGTTGGCACCTACATCTGTTTTTGGAAGTAATCTATGAGTCACGGGGACTCATCAATCTCAAACCCTCGCGATCAAGACTATTTAAGCTTATGGGTAGGAAAAGGTAGTGAGGTGGAGCTGCAACAAGCACTAACATATATGGTGGCTAACTTACGCAGAAGAGAGCGAGAAGAGAAGCAAGGCACGGTCGAGAAACTATAATGATCAAGAAGTGATCCTGAAACTACTTACGTTCAAGCATAACACGAAACCGTGTTCTCTTCCCGGACTCCGCCGAAAAGAGACCATCACGGCTACACACACGGTTGATGCATTTTAATTAAGTTAAGTTTCAAGTTTTCTACAACCGGATATTAACAAATTCCCATTTGCCCATAACCGTGGGAACAGCTTTCGAAATTTCAAAACCCTGCAGGGGTGTCCCAACTTAGCCCATCACAAGCTCTCACGGTCAAAGAAGGATATTCCTTCTCCCAGGACGACCCAATCAGACTCGGAATCCCGGTTACAAGACATTTCGACAATGGTAAAACAAGAGCAGCAAAGCCGCCCGATGTGCCGACAAATCCCGATAGGAGCTTTACATATCTCGTTCTCAGGGCGCACCTGATGAACACTAAGTACAACTAAAACCAACCCTCAAGTTTCCCTGAGGTGGCGCTGCAAGTGGCTCTGTTTTGGACCAACACTCAGAGGAGCACTGGCCCGGGGGTTTAAAATAAAGATGACCCTTGAGTCCGTGGAACCCAAGGGAAAAAGGCTTAGGTGGAAAATGGTAAAACCAAGGTTGGGCTTTGCTGGAGGAGTTTTATTCAAGGCGAACTGTCAAGGGGTTCCCATTATAACCCAACCGCATACGGAACGCAAAATCAAGGAACATAACACCGGTATGACGGAAACTAGGGCGGCAAGAGTGGAACAAAACACTAGGCATAAGGATGAGCCTTCCACCCTTTACCAAGTATATAGATGCATTGAAGTAAACAAGATATAATAATGATATCCCAACAATAAACATGTTCCAACAAGGAACAAACTCCATCTTCACCTGCAACTAGCAACGCTATAAGAGGGCTGAGCAAAGCAGCAACATAGCCAAACAATGGTTTGCCAGGACAAGGTGGATTAGAGGCTTGACATGGCAATATGGGAGGCATGATTTAGCAAGTGGTAGGTATCATGGCATAACAATAGAGCGAGCAACTAACAAGCAAAGATAGAAGTGATTTCGAGGGTATGGTCATCTTGCCTGCAAAGTTCTTCGAGTTGACGTAAGCTTGATCCTCATAAGCGTACTCAACGGATTCCTCGATCACGTACTCGTCTCCCGGCTCTAACCAAAGCAAGAACAAAATAAAAGGACCAACAATCAATCACGGTGCAATGCACAAGCAACATGATGCAAAACGTGGCATGATATACGAGATGTGATATGCAATGCATATGCGAGCTCCGAAAGGAAAGGTTTGAACCAGGCATCAACTTGGCAAACCAAGCATGCCGCTGGAAAGATGAGTTGATTTCAGTCGAAATCGATATAAAGATCACCGGAATCGGATGCACGGTTTACAAATGGCAAGCAAAACAAGAATGGCACAATTCTGCGATTAACAACATGATGCCATCTAGAATGCAACAAGAAACTAAGCTACTGCACTCCAACATAGCAACAAAGCACATGGCAATGATCTACTCAAGATGCTTGACAAAAGATGAACATTGAGCTACGGGTAAATCACACAAGAGCAGGTTCAAACAAGCATCGCAAAAGTACAAAAGATAACATCATCACAGACTTAGTGAAAATACTAACATGTCAGGAATTAACATCAGGAAGCAATGTTTAGAGCAAGATAACAACATGCTACAGGATCAGATCATAGCAAACAAAGGCATGCAATGAATCTAATCAAAGCATATAACAAAAGTCCCTTACTGACCATAAGCCAAAAGGGCACAGAAAATATGTTGGCACCCATGTAAACATAGCAAGTTTCATTAACAGATTCAGACTTAGCAGAAAACTAGACATGGCATAAACAGAATTACGAAGGCCTCTTCGCGAGCTCGATTCACTCATCACAAGGCATTGCATGACAAACTAAGCATACTACAAGGAACAAGACATGATCAAGAAGCTAACCATGGCAATAACAATCTCATAGCATGCATGGATCAACTACAACAACCTTGGCAAAATTGATTAACACGTAACCAATCTGCTAGGAACATTTTATAGCAAAAGTAGAGCAAGATTGAGTCATGCTAGGGTACATCATAAATGCAAACATGGGCATGGATGGATAGAGCATAACCATAAGTCAAAATCATCCTTACTGAACATACTCAAAATAAGCATGGATCTCTATGAAACAACATGAATACATGGCATAAAAATAACAGCAGGGAAATGACTTGGTGAAATTCTAAGTCCCTGAAATCAGCAATAATACGAGAGATACTTTGCATGCTTGTGCTAGTAACCACATTGATCAAAAAAATACATGGCATACACCCCTGTAAAGATGGCATGGCATAGTCCAAAACACATGTAGGGCTCAAGTCCATATGCAGCACACAATAATCATGGCAAAAATGACAAATGCTCAATATATGCTAAGTAACAGGAACTAACAATTTATAGCGCTCTTGCATCAACAATTTGGGCATCAATATGGACTCAAACAAGCATGGTACAATGGAACAAAAATGAAGAGCACATCCAGATGAACATTTCGATATATTGCACGCACGAAACGGAGCTACGGATGAGAAGTTATGATGGAATGAACAGAGCTTCATAATGTATAAAAAATGACTTAGAGGATAAAACATGGGTCAACCCTAGGGTTTCAGACCTAGATCTGGCGCGCGCGGACTTCGAGGATCACTGGAGAGTAGTGGTCGGAGATCTCCACGTGGTGGCCGGAGCTAGGGGCTCACCGGAGTGCTCGGCCTCGCCGGAGAGCTTGGGGAGGAGGCCGGAGTCGAGCACCGACGGGAGGAGGCGCGGCGGCGCGGTGTGGGAGCCATGCGGGGAGCGGCACCGGCGCAGTGGCGGCGGCGAGCTCGGCGAGAGGAGGCGCCGGCGGGGAGCGGGCGGCGGACGGAGCTCGGCGGGCAGGCGGGCGCGGGCGGCGAGCGACGGCTCGGGCGCGCGGGCCGGGAGGGCCCGCTGCGGGACGCGGCGGGCCGGCGGCGGAGGTGGCGGACGGTGACATGTGGCGCGACGCGATAGGTGCGGGCGCGGCGGCGGGAATTTGTCCGGCGACACGCGGATGTGTCCGGCGGCACGGAGGGGAAAAATTAGGGTTTCGTCCGGGAATGGAGGAGGAGGAGACGTTTTTATAGCTAGAGGGAGCTAGGAGAGTCCAAAAGGGGTGCGGTTTTCGGCCACGCGATCATGATTGAACGGATGAAAGGATGGAGGGCGTTTGTATGGGTTATTGGGCCACTTTGGAGGGGTGTTGGGCTGCAACACACACGAGGCCTTTACGCTTCCTTGGTTAACCGTTGGAGTATCAAACGGACTCCAAATGGCACGAAACTTGACAGGCGGTCTACCGGTGGTTTACCAAGGCTGCTTGGCAAATCTCGGTCCATTCTGAGAAAGTTTAACACCCGCTCACAAAAAGAGACAAAAGGGGGCGCCAGATGACGTAGGAGTGTCGGATTGCAAAACGGACAACGGGGAAATGCTCGGATGCATGAGACGAACACATATGCAAGTGCGATGCACATGATGACATGATATGAAATGCATGACATGGACAAAATGCACAACAAAGACAAAAACCAACCACGAATCTCATAACATAGAGCCGGAAATGGCAAGAGTTGGAGTACAATTATGGTAAGTTACATCTGGGGTGTTACAACACTCCACCACTACGAAAGGATCTCGTCCCGAGATCTAGGACTGATAGAACTCCGGATATTCGGAACGGAGGTGGTCCTCGCGTTCCCAGGTGGCTTCTCGGTCAGAATGATGTGACCACTTATGTCGTGGAATTGTCACGGCAGATGTCCTAGAGCAAGGACTTAGTCGTAGGGACATCGCACTAGGAAGCTTAAAGGGGTTAATCAGGACAAAGGACACGAGAGGGTTTTATACTAGTTCGGCCCCTTACGATGAAGGTAAAAGCCTACGTCTAGTTGGGATTGGTATTGCTGGGGTTTCGACCACCAAGAGGATCAACTCACCGGCTTGGTTATCAACTTGTTGTTTCTTGCCCTAAGCCGCCACCGGGTCGTCCCCTTATATACACGGGTTGACGCCTGGTGGCCTACAGAGTTCCGGCCGGCTCATAATCGTGTCCGGCTCGGTGACTTCCTTTACATGACTTTCTTTACAAGTCTTTCCTTATATATGGAGGTTCACAATATCAGGCCTTAAACCGCCTTCAGGCCTTTGGGCCTTCTATAAGATTTAATAAACTATAATCTTGAATGTTTACTGGGCTTCTTGTGTAACCCGCCATTGGGGCTGACCCGGCCCCTCCTGGGCGGGTCATAACTAATAGTAATATCCCCAACATTAGGCCCCAGGTTGACTATGAACTTCCTTCTTTGTCAATCTTCAATACTTAGACAAAAATCCATCTTCTTATCTTTGTTGAAATTTTCTTGTAACCCGCCGTGATGTCATCTCTTGAAAACGCAAAAAACTTTCATGACGTCATCTTCCAACGAATCTTTTATCTTTAATGTTTCCTGAGAATCGAGGCGCCTGTATAGCTGGATAACCATTTTTTGGTTCTCCCTGGATTTTCACGCCCATCTGTTCGCATCTTTTCCTTATAAATAGGCACGCCTCGGCCTTCTCATTCTCCTCTCTCGCTCCGTCTTCTTCCTCTTGCAAACCTCCTGCTGCTCGAGCTTCGCCACCGCCGCGCTTCACCTCCATCTCCGTCGACGTTGGCCGCTGCATCAACCCGAACTGATCCAGAGAACAGCGGCGACCTCCGCAGGAGATCCACGATCGTAAGTGTCTCCCTTTTTACTTCTCTGATCCTCATTTTAGGGTTTCCAAGCTCCTGCGTGTTCTTCATAGTTCATCATAGTTCATCGTAGTTCTTCCACCGCCAGCCTTTTCTGATCCAAAAAGTTATTTATATATATATATATATATATATATATATATATATATATGCTCACGCGGTAGTGTTTTTGTACCTCTTCTTGATCCACAGACCCCTTTCTCTGATTAAAAAGCTGCTTCAGAACTTACCGACTCCTTTGTACTGAACTTTTTAGGTCTAGAATTGTTTTCATTTTTGAATAATCATTTGATTTGGAATAATACCAAGCAACGTGGGAAACTTGTTTGTCTCAATACTTAGCAGAATTTGCCTTCTTCAAATATCTGTAGTCATGGCGGCTTATCATGCCAGCTTAATTTTCCTTATATGTCATTATTCCTTAACTAAGCCGCCATTACTTGTTTGCATCTTCATCACTTAACTGTCAATCTCATCATTAAACTGAACCGACATGTTGCTTTTCTTTTCAGTTCTTTGCACATCATGCTGTCCAAAACACCAACCATCTGTAACTGGGTTCCCTCAACCATAACCGAGGAATGTTTAAAAGAGTTATTCACCATAGGATTTCTGCCAACGAAAACCGTCACGTCTTATCGTGCCCCTGACCCGGAAGAAGAACGACCCAATCCAAGAGACGGTGAGGTGATCGTTTTTACTGACCACATGAACCGTGGCTTCTCACCGCCCGGCTCAAAGTTCTTTAGAGAGGTCCTCCACTTTTTCAAGCTCCACCCTCAAGATATCGGGCCCAACTCCATATCTAACATCTGTAACTTCCAAGTGCTCTGTGAGGTATATCTTCAACAAGAGATGGCCGTGGAGTTGTTTAGAGAATACTTTTATCTAAACTGGCAGAACGAGTGCACCAACGGCCTTAGCTTAGAGCTTGGAGGCATATCAATTCAGCGCCGGCAGGGTGCCGTCTTCCCCCTCATTGTCTTACCAAGCCACCCAAAGGACTGGAACTAGACTTGGTTCTACTGCCAGGACACTTCACCAGCAAACGAGAAGCCACTGCCGGGTTATCGCCTCGATCGTCTTGACTCCAAGTTCGCGCTTCCTGATAAGCTTACCATCGCTGAACGCAAGAGGCTGATACCATCTATCAAAAGGATCAATGCTCTGTTGGGGAACGGGTTAACTGGAGTTGATCTGACCCGCTGCTGGATCTCATGGCGGGTCATCCCTTTGAGCCGCCGGTCAAAGCTGATGTATGAGTATGGTGGAGGCCCGGATGACTCTCTTCGTCACAGCCCCGTTCAATTGACAGAAGAAGATATTGTCTCAATGTCAACTCTTCTGGTGAACGGGAAATATGAAAATTGCAGTGTTGTCGGGTTAAACCCCTTCTGCTAGCTTAACCCGGTGCCAGAAGTAAGAATGTCATTATTTCTCTCTTTTGTATTTTCCCAGCCGTAATGTTTTAATACTTGCCTGATTCTTTATCTTGTTTTTTACCTATCTGCAGGCCAACTCTGACTTCTAGAAAGTTAAGTATGACCACGAGGCTGCCAAGAAAGTGAAAGCCACCGCCATAAACGCCAAGAAAACGACCCGGAGGTCGAAAAAGAAGAAAAAGAGCACGGCTGAAGATTTGATGAAGCTTGATGATACATCTGACTCGGAGGTAGCCCTTGATTCCCTTGGCCAATTTTTTAACAATCTTATTGACACTGATCATTACCAGGATGACACTGGGGCCAGTCAGGCTGTGGAAGCAGAGGTAACTATCATTTCCTCCGACTCAGAGCCCTTGCCAAGACAAAAAGTTCGACGAGTGATCCGTAAAGTAAGGTTTTCTAACCCTTTAGCTCACTTGGATACCAATTTTCGTTTGAAAAAGCAGCAACATGAAAGCCGCCGTCAAGCTTGGACTGAAGATGAGCCGGCTGTTGTTCTTCAACAAACTCCTCAAAAGCGTCCGAATGGGGTTTACTCCTTTCTGTCTTTAACTCTTTTTAATGGATCCTTCCCCTTGTATTACTTTTAACTCTATTTTATCCTTTCAGGAGGTGTCTCGCTCTTCTGGCGACTCATCGCAGACGCAATTTCCGGCCTTCAAGACTGCCCCTGGGTAATGAAAAATCCTCATATTTCCGGGTTGCTCAAATTGTATCTTTATACTGATGATCTTGCAACATTTTTCTTAGTGGCCAAGCTAAATCCAAGAAAGCGAAGGTAGCTAAACCGGTGGAAGACCCGCCAGTGCTTGCATCTGACCTGGCCAGGCCATCTTCTCCATTAACCGACGCTCCAGTAGACCCGCCTGTTGATGTAGAAGCAAATCCTCCTAAGCCGTCGTTTGATGAGACCATTGTGAAGCCTTCTGCTACTGGACCATCAACCTCAGCCAACCCGCCATCACCGTTTGCACAAGACATTCAGATCACCGGGAGCTGCTTTATTGAACCAGGGAATCCAACCGTGCTGGCTCGGTGTACTGCGAAACAAGAGGCATTGGAGAGGCAGAAAGTTCGCTTTGACGTTGCCAACTATGACCATCTAAATGCCAATGATATTTTATCCGGCTATCTTAGCCATGTACACTCCAGTCGCGACTCTGAGATTGCAATGGTCAAACAGCTGCAGTTGAAATATGAGGTATGTTCTTCCAGCTTATCTATATTCCTTCAGCCCCCAAGTCTTCAGATTATGAGAGAACCGGAATGATCTGTAGACTTTAAAATATAGGCCGAGACCTTTACCTTTGAAACTTTTCTTGAATTCAATAGAACAAAGCTTCACATGTAGTCCCCAATGGCCGGTTCATTTTGATCATAAATGAGCGGGTACTTTAAATTGTTTGGTACCGTATTCAAAGGACTTAATACTCCGGCTTAACCTTGAGAAACTTGCTGAACTGCATACATTAGCCCCCAAGTGCCAAGTGTTGTTACTTTGTAAGGTACTTGGGACTTAAAGTATGCCTTTAGAGTGATAAAAATTTGATTTGGCATACATTAGCCCCCAAGTGTCAAGTGGTTTTCTGTAAAGTACTTGAGACTTGAATCTTGATTTTTGAACTTGAAGCAAAATCTTGACTCATCTGAATGTTTTGCAGAATGCCTTATCTGAATTGAACTCGCAATTGACTGATGCAAAGACCCGACTAGCAAGTCAGGAGGTAGAAATCAAATATGCTAACTCCAAACTGCAAATAAGTCTCTCTGAGACGGAAAATTTAAAGACCAGCTTCGCTGCCAAGAAGAAAACTTGGGAAGAGGAAAAACGCTTCTGGCCCAACGTGCTGAGAAGGCCGAAACAACCCTTGAAGAGATTTCAACAGAGCTGAACGGTTTAAAGGGATGGGTGTCTCAAATGGTGGCTGCCATCTTTGGTAAGCCGTCCGACTTTAATTTTGTGTGATTTTTGCTGATTCGGAGTATAAGCCGCCAGCTGACTTTGTGTATAAAATATGTGTAGGCCCTCGAAGCAAACATCTAAGCCAAGACCCTTTGATTAAACTGAAGGCAGTGTATACTTTGGTAGAACAACTATATATTGGCGCACAGCGGGCTCTTGCTGCCATCTCTCCTGCCAATCAAGGACCCAACCGGCTCAGCGATGTCCTGAAGAAACTGTCAATCCTGCCTGCCAGGTTTCAAGAAGTGAAACACTCCTGCGCGCTCACCGGAGCTTTGACTGCCCTGATCCGCTCCAAGGCTTGGGTGCCAGACCTAGACCCGGCGGACATGGCCAGAGGCTATCCCACCGTGAAGGAAGATGGTTCTCCTTTTGAGCAGGATGACTTCATGGCCTGCGTGCGTGGAGTCCGACCTCAGGCAACTACCATTGGAGACGACACCAATATTGACAAATACCAGCCGGGTTTTGATGCTGAAAAATAAGAAGATGACGACTCCCTTGTACAAGGTGACGGATTTGATCCCGCCTGTAAGAGAAAACACATTTGCCCCGGAGGTTGACCCGGCAGGCCTGATCGATGATGAAGCAGAATTCGTCGCCGTGAATGGTTTTGACTGGTCAAAACCCAACTTCCAGCCAACAGAGGGCGGTCAACCGGTGAGGGAGGAATAGTAACCATCTTCATTTGTCTTATAAAAAGCCATGTAATAGTTTAGCTGTGAAAACACTGAATGCCTTGCTTATGCCATCGTGCATAAAACACTGTATGTGACTCCGTGTTTCCTGATGGCAATATATGCATTATATTTGATGATCATTTCTGTAACACTTTAAATCTGTACCCTGTAGGGACAAGAAAAGACTGGCCTAGCGGCTTAGAATCGAACGAGTTAAAACACCTAGCTTATATCTAGTATGTTTATCATAATAGAAAAGCAGATATAAACAAAGGACAAGGGCTGAAACTAACTTTTTAGTTAATGTAGCAGGCAATTATATATAAATAGCCATACTTGTACCTTTGATCCTTAGACCACCGGCTTGAGTAACCCGGGTAATGAAGCCGATAACTTAATCTTTTTGAGAAATCAATACCTTTGAATACTTCAATGATTGTTATGCCTTGGTAGCCATGTTCTCAAATAGACAAACCGACAAAGAAGATCATGCTAATTATTTGCAACAAGAAATTCAAAGACAAATAACAGTTAACAAGTATGATTTAACCTTATATTTAAAGGTTGGTGGCTTCTGATTCGAATACGATCAGTAAACCGGACCAAAGGGGTTAAGCTAAGGTTCGAATACGACCATATAGCCCCCAGTGGCTGTGGCGTTGCGCCGATCAAGAGGGTACCGACAGCTATGTTCTCTTTGGTTCGAATACGACCTATGTTTGAACAGGAAGCCCCCAAATGACCTTGAGAGGTTTTTAATGACCCTGATTTGAATACGATCCAAGTCGGACCCAAAAGGGGTTAAGCTATGATTCAGATACGATCAAGAAGCCCCCTAGTGAGTTTGGCCTTGAGTCGATCAAGAGGGTTACGACAACTATGTTCTATTTGGTTCGAATATGACCTATGTTTGAACAGGAAGCCCCCAAGTTACCATGATAATTGCAGCTAGATTCAAATACGATCATAAGCCGGACCAAAAAAGGTTTGACTTGATTCAAATATGATCAGCTCCTTAATAGTCATTTGAGAATAAGAAATAAAAAGATGCATAATCTTTGAAAAGAAAAGAGACCAATGTTCTTACTTTATTACTTATCATGGTATGTAAAATGTTAAAGTATGTACATGATGAGAGCCGGTAGCTCAGGTGTAGTATGGCCGAAGTTGAGCAATGCTCCACGGCCGGCGGGTCCCCTCCTCTGACTTATGTGAATCTTTGTGTTCTCGAACGTCAATGAGGTAATACGACTCATTGTTTAAGTTCTTGCTGACCACAAAGGTTCCTTACCAAGGTGGGGATAGCTTGTGTGCATCTGACAGATCCTGGATGAGCCGGAGCACCAAGTCGCCTTCCTGAAAAGTCCTGGATTTGACCCGGCGGCTATGATAACGACGCAGGTCCTGTTGATAAATTGCTGATCGAGCCGCTGCTAAATCTCCTTCTTCATCTAACAAGTCAAGTGCATCATGTCTGGCTTGTTCATTATTAGCTTCAACATAAGCCGCCACACAGGGCGAGTCATGACGGATGTCACTAGGCAACACTGCTTCTGCTCCATAAAGCATGAAGAAAAGTGTGTAACCTGTAGACCTGTTAGGCATGGTGTTGATACTCCACAACAGCGAGGGTAATTCCTTTACCCAGCAACCCGGCGTTCGCTGTAAGGGAACCATAAGCCAGGGTTTGAGACCTTTTAAAATTTCCTGATTCGCTCTCTCAGCTTGACCATTGGATTGAGGATGAGCTACGGAAGAAACATCAAGCCGGATGTGCTCACGTTGACAAAACTCCTCCATAGCCCCTTGGGGAAGATTAGTGACATTGTCAGTGATAATGCTGTGTGGGAAACCAAAACGGAAGATCACCTTTTTCATGAACTGAAGCGCCGTGGCCGCGTCACACTTACTCACTGGTTCCGCCTCAACCCACTTAGTGAATTTATCAACTGCCACCAAGAGATGTGTCTTTTTATCCTTAGACCTTTTGAAAGGTCCCACCATGTCAAGCCCCCAGACCGTAAACGGCCAAGTGATTGGAATCATCCGGAGCTCTTGAGCCGGTACATGCGCTCGTCGTGCAAACTTTAGACATCCATCACATCTGCTGACCAGATCCTCTACATTAGCGTGAGCCGTCAACCATTAAAAACCATGACGAAAAGCTTTGGCCACCAGAGATTTTGACCTGGCATGATGACCACAATCGCCTTCATGGATCTCACGAAGTATTTCTTGACCTTCTTCAGGGGAAACACACCGCTGAAACGCTCCGGAGACACTGCGATGGTATAATTCTCCATCCGAAATCGTCATTGACTTAGACCGTCGGGTTATCTGTCGAGCCAGGGTCTCATCCACTGGCAACTCTCCCCGGGTCATGTAAGCCAAGAACGACACTGTCCAATCTGGGATGATATGAAGAGCCGCCACCAACTGCGCCTCCAGGTCAGGAATAGGTAAATCTTCTTCTGTGGGCAACTTGACAGACGGGTTATGCAAAACATCCAAAAAGGTGTTAGGAGGTACCGGCTTACGCTGAGACCCCAACCGGCTTAAAGCATCAGCCGCTTTGTTCTTTTGATGGTCAATGTGCTCCACCTGATAACCCTTAAAATGCCCTGCAACAGTGTCAACCTCCCGGCGATAAGCCGCCATGAGAGGGCCCTTGGAATCCCACTTGCCTGATACCTGTTGAGCCACTAAATCTGAGTCGCCAAGACATCTGACCCGGCTCAAACTCATCTCTTTTGCCACTCGAAGACCATGGAGCAAGGCTTCATACTCTGCTATGTTGTTAGTGCAAGGAAACATTAACCGTAACACATAACAAAATTTGTCACCTCGCGGAGAGGTTAACACAACTCCAGCCCCCGAGCCTTCCAACTGTCTGGACCCATCAAAATGAATAGTCCAATATGTGTTGTCTGGTTTCTCTTCTGGCATCTGCATCTCTGTCCAGTCATTAATGAAATCAACCAGTGCTTGCGATTTGATCGCAGTACGTGGCACATACTTCAACCCATGAGACCCAAGCTCAATTGCCCACTTGGCGATTCGCCCAGTGGCTTCTCTGTTTTGAATGATGTCTCCCAAAGGAGCAGAGCTAACCACGGTGATTGGATGTCCCTGAAAATAATGCTTAAGCTTCCCGCTTGCCATGAACACCCCATATACGAGCTTCTGCCAATGTGGATATCATTGCTTGGATTCAATTAACACCTCACTGACGTAGTAAACCGTCCGTTGAATCGAATGCTCCTTGCCAGCCTCCTTGCGCTCCACAACAATAGCCACACTAATAGCTCGTGAGTTGGCAGCCACGTATAACAGCAGCGGCTCTTTCTCGACTGGAGCAGCCAGGACCGGCGGCTCAGCAAGTTGTGTCTTCAGATCTTCAAAAGCAGAGTCTGCAGCATTACTCGAAACGAAATCATCTGTTTTCTTCATCATCTGATGCAGAGGCATTGCCTTCTCCCCTAACCGGCTTATGAACCGGCTCAAAGCAGCAACACAAACCGCCAGTCGTTGAACGTCATTGATGCATGTTGGTTTGGCCAGGGATGTAATTGCCTTAATTTTCTCTGGGTTAGCCTCAATACCTCCGTTAGACACCAAAAAACCAAAGAGCTTGCCGGCTGGGACTCCAAAAACACACTTGGTCGGGTTAAGCATCATTTTGTAGACCCAGAGATTATCGAAAGTCTCTTTCAGATCTGTGACCAAGGTTTCTTCCTTCCTAGATTTTACCACTATATCATCCACATAAGCATGAACATTATGCCCAATTTGATCGTGAAGACAATTCTGCACACACCGTTGGTAAGTCGCCTGGGCACTCTTAAGCCCAAAAGGCATAGACACATAGCAGAAAGTTCCAAACGGAGCGATAAAAGTCGTCTTCTCCTAATCCTTAATTGCCATCTTGATCTGATGATAACCGGAATAAGCATCCAAGAAACTCAAACATGCGCAACCCGCCGTAGCATCAATGATCTGATCAACACGGGGGAGGGCAAAAGGATCAACCGGACAAGCCTTGTTTAGATCGGTGTAATCCACACACATACGCCAGGTGCCATTCTTTTTGAGTACAAGCACCGGGTTGGCTAACCACTCTGGGTGAAAGAGTTCTATAATGAACCCAGCTGCCAAAAGCCGGGCCACCTCTTCTCCAATGGACTTGCACCTTTCTTCATTGAACCGTCGGAGAAATTGTCTGTCAGGTTTAAACTTTGGAACAATATTGAGAGTGTGCTCATCAAGTTCCCTCGGGACACCCGGCATGTCTGAAGGTTTCCATGCGAAGATGTCCCGGTTCTCACGGATGAACTCGATGAACGCGCTTTCCTATTTTGGATCCAAGTTAGCACTGATGATGAACGGCTTGGATGAGTCGCCAGGCACAAAGTCAACCATTTTGGTGTCATCAGCTGATTTGAACTTCAACACCGGCTCATGCTCTATTGTTGGTTTCTTTAATGATGTCAGGTCTGCCGGGTCAACATGATCTTTGTAAAATATTAACTCCCCTGTTGCACAGACAGATTCAGCATATGTAGCATCACCTTCTTCACACTCCAAGGCTATTTTCTGGCTCCCGTGTACTGTGATGGTGCCCTTATAACCCGGCAGCTTAAGCTGCAAATACACATAACACGGCCGAGCCATGAATTTGGCATAAGCCGACCATCCAAACAGAGCATGATACGGGCTTTTCATCTTAACCACCTCAAAGGTTAATTTGTCTGCTCTGGAGTCATACTCATCCCCAAAGGCTACTTCCAGTTCAATCCTACCCACTTTGTATGCCGACTTGCCAGGAACCACACCGTGAAAAACAGTGTTGGATTGTTTAAGACTCTTATCAGTCAATCCCATTCGGCGGAACGTCTCATAATAGAGGATGTTGATGCTGCTGCCTCCATCCATGAGTAATTTAGTGAATTTGTATCCACCAACCTGAGGTGCCACCACCAAAGCCAAGTGACCCGGATTATCGACCCGGGGTGGGTGATCCTCTCTGCTCCACACAATAGGCTGCTCTGACCAACGTAAGTAACATGGAACTGCCGGCTCAACGGCATTGACGACCCTCTTGTGAAGTTTTTGGTCTCTCTTACATAAGCTAGTGGTGAATACATGGTATTGCCCACTATTCAGCTGCTTCGGATTGCTTTGATATCCGGACTGCTGCTGCTGAATACCTTGGCCGGGTTGCGGATTATACCCTCCTTGGTTACCAGGATGGCCTTGACCGTGGAATCCTCCTCCACCTAAGCCGGCGCCCGGGCCTTGGAAACCGCCTCCACCTGAGCCGCCACCTGGTCCGTGACCTCCATCAAACGCGTTTGAATTTTTAAACGCCTTCATGGTTGTACAATCTTTCCACAGGTGGGTGGCTGGCTTCTCCCGGGTACCGTGTTTTGGACAAGGCTCATTCAATAATTGCTCAAGGGTGGGACCTGACCCACCCGACCGAGGGGGCCATCGGCCCTTGCGCCATTGATTTCCGCCTTGTGTATTGGTGTTAGCAACAAACTCATCAGCCTTACATTTATTACCTCCCTGATTCACCGGGTTATGCTGGTGACTCTTGCCGTTGCCGTTCTTCTTTCCCTTCGTTGCCTTTTCTTCGTCAGACACCGGGTCCTTGGTAGTGTCAGAATCAGCATACTTGATGAGAGCCGCCATCAACATTCGCATGTCATTACAGTCACGCTTGAGCAGCCCCAGCTCTGCTTCAGAGGTTCAAAACAGCAATTTTTCTCCAACATTAAGACTGCTAAGCTAGCATCCATCTTATCAGATGAATGTATTATCTCCTTGAACCGGCGCACCCAATGGGTTGTGGATTCACCATCCTCTTGCTTGCAATTGGTCAGGTCCACAATCGACATAGGCTGCTTTTACGTGTCTTTAAAGTTCTGGATGAACCGGGCCTTCAACTCTGCCCATGAGCCGATAGAATTGGGTGGCAATCCCTTCAACCAAGTACGAGTTGTTCCATCTAACATCATAGTGAAATACTTGGCCATTGCTGCATCGCTGACCTCCAATAACTCCATAGCCATCTCATAACTCTCAATCCAAGCCCCGAGCTGTAAGTCAGCTGTGTAATTAGGCACCTTACAAGGCCCCTTCAAGTCCTTTGGCAAACGCTCATTACGTATGGCCGGCACCAAGCAAGGAACGTCTCTGGTTCTTGTGGCTACTCCTGCCTCGACCGAGGTTGCTGGATAAGCCAGAAAAGTTTGATGAGCCGCCTGATCCGCTACCATTTGAGCTGCTCGTTCCGCCTCTTGATGAATCCTCTCCTGATTCGCCAAGTTGAGGGCCCCAGCCCGCACCGGCTCATGCCTGTATGGCCGATTGCGGCTTGAGCATTGCTTGACATATCTATGGATTCCATATGCCCACTGTAACTCGGGCTCCGGCTTGGGCGAGGAGTTGAATGGATCCTGTCTCGACTGTAGGAGTATGCATCCTGCTGCGCCAGAGCTATTTGAAGAAGTTCTCTTACCCTCCATATTTCAATTGCCGTCGGTGAATCACCTTCCATCGGAAGAGCCGCTAGACAAGCCGATGCTGCGATGAGGTTTTCCAAAGGGTTGGAGAAATGACCCGGCAGTGTTGGGACGTAATGAGGCGGAGAGGTAATTATACGAGGTGGATCCATGGCATGTGGCTGGATCGGTGCGCCGGGTGTTGTAATCCGGGGTGCTTCCGGCAGGTTACTTCCCCCGGCTCCGGGTGTGTGAAAAAGATTCCTAGGATCGACCGTCAGAGGCAGATGTGATTGGGTTTTCTGATGCCTCCTCCTCATGACCTCGTTCGACGTGTTCAGATCCACCGAGAGCCGAAAGGTCTCCGCTTGAAGCTGTTGAGCATGAACGTCCAAAGCCGCCCGCTCAGCTGCCATCCTGACTTCCTCTGCGGCTAGATTTTCCTTAGCTTGCACCATCTCTTCACGTACGCGTGCCACCTCTGCGTCATGCTGGGATTTATCCGCCGGCTCTACCACCACAGTCAACAGAGTCGTTAGTTTATCCATGAGGTCCATCAAGATCTGAGCCGGGGGCGTGCGGGGTCTCCTGACCCGGCCGCGGCTGACCTGGTAGCTGTCGCCGCCGCTGCTGTAGAGTTCTGCCCGGGCTGTGTCCCTTCCATGAAGACTCCGGCCCAATTCGGCGGCTCAAGATGGTCTGGAATACTGCTGCCATCGAAACAGCCCCCGAGCATGCCGTCCTGCAGCTGGTACAAAGAGTCCGTCTCGCCCATTGATGAAGCAGTATTGGAACAGACGGCCGTCTCACCGCCCTCCACCGATCCTTCAGAGTATTCACCGCCGTGGATTGAACACGAGCGGTCCTCGTGCACCGAGCCGTTTCGATGAGGTTGGTGTGGACGTACGGCTCAGGACCTGACTCACCGATCTGGCCTATGAAGACATGAATTCCGCCAAAGGGGACCCGGTATCCGTACTCAATTGAGCCGGCCTCCGAGCCCCAGCCTTCGTCGTCGATGTAGATCTTGCCGCGACGACTCTTGGTCATCCGGCCCACAGCGTATCCCTTGAGACCTTCGAAGTTGCCCTTCAAGAACTCAAATCCACCGTGCGCTAGCCCCACGGTGGGCGCCAACTGTCGTGGAATTGTCAAGGCAGATGTCTAGAGCAAGGACTTAGTTGTAGGGACATCGCACTAGGAAGCTTAAAGAGGTTAATCGGGACAAAGGACACAAGAGGGTTTTATACTAGTTCGGCCCCTTACGATGAAGGTAAAATCCTATGTCTAGTTGGGATTGGTATTGCTGGGGTTTCGATCACCAAGAGGATCAACTCGTCGGCTTGGTTACGACTTGTTGTTTCTTTACCTAAGCCGCCACCGGGTCGTCCCCTTATATACACGGGTTGACGCCTGGTGGCCTACAGAGTCCAGGCCGGCTCATAATCGTGTCCAGCTCGGTGACTTCCTTTACATGCCTTTCTTTACAAGTCTTTCCTTACATACGGCAGTTCACAATATCAGGGCTTAAATCGCCTTCAGGCCTTTGGGCCTTCTATAAGATTTAATAAACTATAATCTTGAATGTTTACTGGGCTTCTTGTGTAACCCGCCATTGGGGATGACCCAGCCCCTCCTGGGTGGGTCATAACTGATAGTAATATCCCCAACAACTTCACTTTCAGGAATTTGATTTACTTGTTGCGAGTCTTGCACTTAGTTTCTTCAAGAATATCAATGGGATGCTCATGGTAAGACATGTCTTCTTGGAGATCAATCTCTTCGAATTTGATGGTGCGGTCAGGAGTCTTGAAACACTTGCGAAGCTGAGACACGTGAAACACATCATGCACATTAGCAAAGTTGGATGGAAGCTCAAGTTGATAGGAGAGATCGCCTCTTTTGCCAATGATCTTGAAAGGACCCACGTATCTAGGGGCAAGCTTCCCTTTGATACCGAAGTGACGAGTACCTTTCATTGGAGAGACACGGAGGTAGACATGGTCTCCGATCTCGAAAGCCAAGTCACAATGCTTGCTATCATAGTAACTCTTCTAGCGCGATTGCGCGGCTTTGAGATTTTCACGGATGACTTTGCACATTTCTTCAGCTTCTGTGATTAAGTCATTGCCAAGATGTTAGCATTCACCAGTCTCTGACCAATTAAGAGGGGTACGACACTTTCTGCCATAGAGAATCTTGAATGGGGCCTTGCCCGAACTCGCTTGGAAGCTGTTGTTGTAGGAGAACTCGGCATATGGAAGACAATCTTCCCACTTCATACCAAAGGAAATGACACAAGCCCTGAGCATATCTTCAAGAATTTGATTGACCCGCTCGACTTGGCCACTAGTTTGAGGATGAAAGGCTGTGCTGGAGCGAATGTTGGTGTCCATGGCCTTCTGGAAGGAGTCCCAGAACTTAGAAGTAAAGATGCTACCACGATCTGAAGATATCAACTGTGGAATGCCATGCAAGGAGACAATCCTGGAGGTATATAGCTCTGCCAACTGAGCTGCTGTGATAGATTCTTTGATAGGAAGAAAATGAGCCACTTTTGTAAGCTTGTCGATGACGACGAAGATAGCATCATTTCCATGTTTGGACTTGGGAAATCCAGTCACGAAGTCCATCTCAATATGGTCAAACTTTCATTCTGGAATAGCAAGAGGTTGGAGGGGACCAGCTGGCTGTTGGTGTTCTGCTTTCAGTCTTCTGCAGACATCACATTCATTCACGAACTGAGCAATTTCTCGCTTCATTCGAGTCCACCAAAACGACTGCTTGAGGTCATGGTACATCTTTGTACTTCCAGGATGAATAGATAGGGGTGAATTGTCAGCCTCGTTCATAATGACTTTACGAAGGTCACCCTTAGGAACAACAATTCGATCCTCGAAGAATAGAGTATCTTTGTCATCAAGGCGATAGCACTTGTACTTGGGATGGCTCTTGGCAATACCAATCTTCACCTTCTTCACCATGGCATCAAGAAGTTGTGCCTCACGAATTTGATCTTCCAAAGTAGGAGAGACTTGGAGGTTGGCAAGAAATCCTTGAGGAAAAACTTGGAGATTAAGTTTGCGGAAAGCTTCACAAAGATCCGGTTGGAAAGGCTTCAGAATCAAACTATTGCAGTAAGCCTTCCTGCTCAAAGCATCTGCAATGACATTGGCCTTGCCTGGAGTATATTCAATACTCGGATTATACTCTTGAATCATTTCGACCCAACGAGTCTGCCTGAGGTTGAGGTTAGGTTGAGTGAAGATGTACTTGAGACTCTTATGATCAGTGAAGATGTCCACTTTCCTTCCCAACAAGAGATGTCTCCATGTTAAAAGAGCATGGACAACTGCCGCCAACTCGAGGTCATGAGTGGGGTAGTTCTTTTCGTTGGGATTCAACTGGCGAGAGGTATAGGCCACAACTTTCTTCTCTTGCATTAACACAGCACCGAGACCTTGCAGGGAAGCATCACAGAAAACCTCAAATGGTTTGGATTCATTAGGAGGAGTCAGAACTGGAGTTGTGACTAGCTTCTCTTTGAGGGTGTTGAAAGCGATGTCACATTCAGGCATCTAGACATACTTCACATGCTTCTGGAGGAGGTTGGAAAGAGGCTTCGTGATCTTAGAAAAATTCTCAACGACTCTTCGACAATAGCTTGCAAGCCCAAGGAAACTGCGGAGCTGCTTTACATTCTGAGGCAGTTCCCAATTCACAATTGCAGACACCTTCTCAGGATTAACAGCTATGGCCTTGGCGGAGATGATATGCCCAAGGTAGAGAACCTCATCGAGCCAAAACTCACACTTTGAAAATTTCTCATAGAGCTGATGTTCTCTGAGTTTGTCCAGCACCAATCTCAAGTGCTTGGCATGATCCTCTTTGTTCTTGGAAAAGACCAAAATATCATCGAGATACACCAAGACGAAATCATTTGTGTAAGGGTTGAAGATGAAGTTCATCATGCGAGAGAATGTTGGAGGAGCATTGACAAGGCCGAAAGACATGACAGTGTATTCATAGGAACCATAACTTGTTCTGAATGCTGTCTTGGGGATATCTTGTTCACGAATGCGAATCTGATGATAGCCCATATGAAGGTTAAGCTTGGAGAATACTTGAGCACCTTTGAGTTGTTCGAAAAGCTCATTGATGTTGGGAAGTGGGTACTTGTTCTTTATGGTCTTCTTGTTCAATGGACGGTAGTCGATGCAGAGTCGGTCCGTGCCATCTTTCTTCTTGACAAAAAGAACACCACAACCCCAAGGAGAAGAACTTGGTCAGATCAGACCCATACTCTCTTGTACATCGAGTTGTTTCTTCAGCTCCTTCAACTCTTCTGGTCCAAGCTTGTAAGGACGTTTACAAACAGGTTTCGTGCCAGGCTCAAGATCGATGACGAATTCAATTGGCTGGTGAGGAGGCATTCCTGGAAGCTCTTCTGGAAAGATGTCTTGATATTCACAAACGACTGGAATCTGAGAGATGGCATTCAACTCGCCCTTCTCGTTGAGAGAAAATAGTCGAATGGTATCGTCACGAGTGGCATAGATGATCACATCCTCAGACGAGTGTGTCAATTGAATCTGCCTGGCAGCACAATCAAGCTGAGCCTTATGCTTAGAAAGCCAATCCATGCCGAGAATTAGATCAATATCCGAGTTACCAAGAACAATTGGAGAGGACAGAAATTTATAGTCGCCCATCTTGATAGAAACATCCGGGACGCAATTGTTAGATGTCATTTGCTTGCCCGGGGACACAATCTTCAACGGGAAAGGAATCTTTTCGGTAACAAACTCATGCTTGGCAACAAAAGGTCTTGAAATGAAAGAAAGCGATGCACTAGTGTCAAAAAGAACTTTTGCAGGAATATCATTAACATGAAGATTACCCATGATCACTTTTGAAGAGTCCTCTGCCCGAGCTGTGTTCAACATGTTGACCTTTGCAAACTTGGGATTATGCTTGACCACTGCATTGCTGGCAGATCTCACAGGAGGAGGAGGCGGAAGGCACCTCTGGTTGAAGCATTTGTTCGCATAGTGCCCTTTCTGCTGACACTTGTTGCAAGTAACCTGTGAGAGCGGACGGTGATATGGAGCACTTGACCTTGGAGCATCAGATGAAGCTTTGTTCTGATAGCCTGGGTTGGGTGGGTGGGAAGATCCATTGCCACCTTTACTCTTCTGTTGATATGGCTGACGAAATGGAGGAGGGGGAGGCAACCAGAACTTTTGCTGCTTGGCTACCACTTGAGTTGAAGAAGAAGAAGGAGTTGCATCCCTGACTCTCTTCTTGGAAGCATCGCACTTGATCTGAGCGGCCCCTTGATTTAGTGCCATGTTGTAGAATTCATCATACTTGGTCGACTCAAAAAGCATGAGAGCTAGTTGCAGATCTTCTCTGAGGCCACCTCTAAATTGATAAATCATGCTCTTCTCGTCAGGGATGTCTTGTTTGGTGAAGTGAGCGAGCCTCTGGAACATGATGTTGTATTGGTAAGACAAGCTGCCTTGCTTCAGATTGCGGAACTCCTCGCACTTACTCTCAGCAACACTTTGAGGAATGTGGTGAGCTTTGAAGTCTCAGCGGAAATCATCCCAGGTAATCACATGACCTCCTCTGGAATCTTTGTATTGTTTATACCACTCAGCAGCTTGGTCTTTGAGTTGGAATGAAGCAAACTTGACAAAGTCCTCAGGCCTGACGTTGCTACACTCAAATTGTTTGCAGATATCCACGAGCCAATTGTCAGCGTCTGTGGCCTCGACACAGTTACTGAAGGACTTCGGCTGGTTTGCGAGGAACTGGTTGAGGGTAGCAAACTGAGCTTGATTGTTGCCATGGCCTTAGTTTCCTTGGTTGCGCTCTTGCAAGAGTTGCAAAAGCATCTGTGTGTTGGCGTTGGTGGCAGCCATGACAGCTTCCAATGCCTTCGGAGGTGGAGGTGGTGGCGGAGGTTCCAGATCTGACGCGTTGGAGGAGCCATCCTGAAGCGGGTGACATCTGTTAGCATCTTGACAGACATATATTCAAGCTGAATCAATGGATCGAAATTGCAACATATAGCCTTAACATTCGAACAAGAATGAACAAATGAATTCCAAAGTAAATGATCACACTTCCATAAGTTGAGAAGCCACTTAGATAAAGATAGATGCATAAAACAACAAGGTACGGATATGAACAAATAATTGGGAAGGATTGCCCAATCACAAACCAAATATCTGCAGAAGAAATACTAGAGCTACATGAATTTCCACCTATGAAACTCCCGAAATTTTCTGGTTATTCAATCAGGTGTTGGGGATACAGGGGAAGCATAATATCTCACCCAAAACTAGCAAATCCTACATCCAGTTGTATCCATCCTTCAACACATAACCAAGAAACCTTCGGAAATCATTTACCTCAACCTTCCAAAAGCATCCGTTATACGAGTTATGGCAATACTCCCGAACTCCCACCCCAGTACTGGGTGGCATCGAGGTTATCTCACCAACAACTGCATAAAGTAGATTTTCGATGTCGGCGAAACTTAGGTATTCTAGAACTGCAACAATAAAATTGTGACGACAACACCTCGGAGCTCAACTCCCCAGGACACTGCCACAACCCCTAAATGTCAGGAGGCACCAAGAACAATGTTCTCATCACAAAACCATGGAACGATTCCAAGATACCCGCGTGATCCTAATTTTTTTCGTGAAATTTGAGAAGAGAAGTGTCAAAACTCTACGTCAGGAGGCCTCACCAGAGCGACGAAGGGACTGAGGAGTAAAAAGAATTCTACTCTCCGATATATATAATCCTATAAGACTTAAAACATTTTTTCTAGACTCAACAACGCCAGCGATTCGATCAAGCAGGGGGCTCCTAAGCCGGGAAAGGCTCTGATTACCAACTTGTAACACCCATGATGCGGCTATATCTCCCACGTGTCGGAGCATGACTTAGAGGCATAGCCGCATAGTAGGCATGTCACAAGAGGGGTAATTTTTACACATCCCATGTACTGAATTAGAAAGGGATAAAGAGCTAGCTTACAATTGCCACTTCAGACAATACATAATTATAGCAATACATCATTCAGAATACAATCAAGATCCGACTACAGAACCAAAATAAAGACAACCCCAAATGCAATAGATCCCCGATCGCCCCAACTGGGCTCCACTAGTGACCGTCTCGAAAGGAAACATAGTAACGTCCTGAAACCTCGCCGAACTCCCACTTGAGTTCGATCGCGTCCCCTGCACTGGCATCGTTGGCACCTGCATCTGGTTTTTGGAAGTAATCTGTGAGTCACGGGGACTCAGCAATCTCACACCTGCACGATCAATACTATTTAAGCTTATGGTAGGAAAAGGTAGTGAGGTGGAGCTGCAGCAAGCACTAGCATATATGGCGGCTAACTTACGCAAAAGAGAGCGAGAAGAGAAGCAGGGAACGGTCGAGAAACTATAATGATCAAGAAGTGATCCTGAAACTACTTACGTTCAAGCATAACACGAAACCGTGTTCTCTTCCTGGACTCCGCCGAAAAGGGACCATCACGGCTACACACGTGGTTGATGCATTTTAATTAAGTTAAGTTTCAAGTTTTCTACAACCGGATATTAACAAATTCCCATTTTTCCATAACCGCGGGCATGGCTTTCGAAATTTCAAAACCCTGCAGGGGTGTCCCAACTTAGCCCACCACAAGCTCTCATGGTCAAAGAAGGATATTCCTTCTCCCAGGACGACCCGATCAGACTCGGAATCCCGGTTACAAGACATTTCGACAATGGTAAAATAAGAGCAGCAAAGCCGCCCGATGTGCCGACAAATCCCGATAGGAGCTTCACATATCTCATTCTCAGGGCACACCTGATGAACACTAAGTACAACTAAAACCAACCCTCAAGTTTCCCCGAGGTGGCGCTGCAAGTGGCTCTGTTTTGGACCAACACTCAGAGGAGCACTGGCCCGGGGGTTTAAAATAAAGATGACCCTTGAGTCCGTGGAACCCAAGGGAAAAGGCTTAGGTGGCAAATGGTAAAACCAAGGTTGGGCCTTGCTGGAGGAGTTTTATTCAAGGCGAACTGTCAAGGGGTTACCATTATAACCCAACCGCGTACGGAACGCAAAATCAAGGAACATAACACCGGTATGACGGAAACTAGGGCGGAAAGAGTGGAACAAAACACCAGGCATAAGGATGAGCCTTCCACCCTTTACCAACTATATAGATGCATTAAAGTAAACAAGATATAATAATGATATCCCAACAATAAACATGTTCCAACAAGGAACAAACTCCATCTTCACCTGCAACTAGCGACGCTATAAGAGGGCTGAGCAAAGCGGCAACATAGCCAAACAATGGTTTGCCAGGACAAGGTGGGTTAGCGGCTTGACATGACAATATGGGAGGCATGATTTAGCAAGTGGTAGGTATCGCGGCATAACAATAGAGCGAGCAACTAACAAGCAAAGATAGAAGTGATTTCGAGGGTATGGTCATCTTGCCTGCAAAGTTCTTTGAGTTGAGGTAAGCTTGATCCTCGTAAGCGTACTCAACGGGTTCCTCGATCACGTACTCGTTTCCCGGCTCTAACCAAAGCAAGAACAAAAGAAAAGGACCAACAATCAATCACGGTGCAATGCACAAGCAACATGATGCAAAACATGGCATGATATGCGGGATGTGATATGCAATGCATATGCGAGCTCCGAAAGGAAAAGATTGAACCAGGCATCAACTTGGCAAACCAAGCGTGCCGCTGGAAAGATGAGTTGATTTCGGTCGAAATTGATATAAAGATCACCAGAATCGAATGCACGGTTTACAAATGGAAAGCAAAACAAGAATGACACAATTCTGCGATTAACAACACGATGCCATCTAGAATGCAACAAGAAACTAAGATACTGCACTCCAACATAGCAACAAAGCACATGGCAGTGATCTACTCAAGATGCTTGACAAAAGATGAACACTGAGATACGGCTAAATCACACAAGAGCAGGTTCAAACAAGCATGTCAAAAGTGCAAAAGATAACAGCATCACAGACTTAGTGAAAATACTAACATGTCAGGAATTAACATCAGGAAGCAATGTTTAGAGCAAGATAACAACATGCTACAGGATCAGATTATAGCAAACAAAGGCATGCAATGAATCTACTCAAAGCATATAACAAAAGTCCGTTACTGACGATAAGCCAAAAGGGCACAAAAAATATGTTGGCACCCATGTAAACATAGCAAGTTTCATTAACAGATTTAGACTTAGCAGAAAACTGGACATGGCATAAACAGAATTACGAAGGCCTCTTTGCAAGCTCGATTCACTCATCACAAGGCATTGCATGACAAACTAAGCATACTACCAGCAAGAAGACATGATCAAGAAGCCAACCATGGCAAGAACAATCTCATAGCATGCATGGATCAACTACAACAACCTTGACAAAATTGATTAACACGTAGCCAATCTGCCAGGAACATTTTATAGCAAAAGTAGAGCAAGATTAAGTCATGCTAGGGTACTCCATAAATGCAAACAGGGGCATGGATGGATAGAGCATAACCAGATGTCAAAATCATCCTTACTGAACATACTCAAAATAAGCATGGATCTCTATGAAACAACATGAATACATGGCATAAAAATAACAGCAGGGAAATGACTTAGTGAAATTCTAAGTCCCTAAAATCAACAATATTACGAGAGCTACTTTGCATGCTTGTGCTAGTCACCACATTGATCAAAAAAATTCATGGAATACACCCCTATAAAGATGGCATGGCATAGTCCAAAACACATGTAGGGCTCAAGTCCATATGCAGCACAAAATAATCATGGCAAAAATGACAAATGCTCAATATCTGCTAAGTAACAGGAACTAACAAATTATAGCACTCTTGCATGAACAATTTGAGCATCAATATGGACTCAAACAAGCATGGTACAATGGAACAAAATGAAGAGCACATCAATATGAACATTTCGATATATTGCACGCACGAAACGGAGCTATGGTTGAGAAGTTATGATGCAATGAATAGAGCTTCATAATGTATAAAAAATGACTTAGAGGAAAAAACAGGGGTCAACCCTAGGGTTTCAGATCGAAATCTAGCGCGCGCGGACTTCGAAGATCACCGGAGAGGAGTGGCCGGAGATCTCCACGCGGTGGCCGGAGCTAGGGGCTCGCGGGAGTGCTTGGCCTCGCCGGAGAGCTTGGGGAGGAGGCCGGAGTCGAGCACCGGCGGGAGGAGGCGCTGCGGCGCAGTGGCGGCGAGCTCGG
>NC_041382.1:255830102-255867157 GCF_002162155.2 Triticum dicoccoides
GCGGGAGCGACGACTCAGGCGCGCGGGCCGGGAGGGCCCGCTGCGGGCCGCGGCGGGCCAGCGACAGAGGCGGCGGATGGTGACACGTGGTGCGACGCGATAGGTGCGGGCGCAGCGGTGGGAATTTGTCCGGCGACGCCCGGACGTGTCCAGCGGCACGAAGGGGAAAAATTAGGGTTTCGTCCGGGAATGGAGGAGGAGACGTTTTTATAGCTAGAAGGAGCTAGGAGTGTCCAAAAGGGGTGCGGTTTTCGGCCACGTGATTGAACGACCAAGACGATGGAGGGGGTTTGGATGGGTTATTGGGCCACTTTGGAGGGGTGTTGGGCTGCAACACACACGAGGCCTTTACGGTTCCTCGGTTAACCGTTGGAGTATCAAACGGACTCCAAATGGCACGAAACTTGTCAGACGGTCTACCGGTGGTGTACCAAGGCTGCTTGGCAAATCTCGGTCCATTCCGAGAAAGTTTAACACCCTCTCATGAAAAGAGACAAAAGGGGGCGCCAGATGACGTAGGAGTGTCGGATTGGAAAATGGACAAACGGGGAAAATGCTCGAATGCATGAGACGAACACATATGCAAATGTGATGCATATGATGACATGATATGAAACGCATGACATGGAAAAAATGCACAACGAAGACAAAACCCAACCATGAATCTCATAACTTAGAGCCGGAAATGGCAAGAGTTGGAGTACAATTATGGTAAGTTACATCCGGGGTGTTACAAAACTCCATCCATTAATTGTGGGTGTGACCTCCATGGTTATGGACAAGTCCTCCCGAGTTCGGGGTTAAACGAGGCTTTTACTGAGCTCCTGAGTTGTACCTTGCTTGTCCATACTTCCTTTTGCGGCTCTCAATCTGCTGCTGCTTCCCTTCAATCATAAGAGCCTTGTCTACCAACTCCTGGTAGTTGTTGAATGTTGCCACCATCAACTGCATGCTCATATCATCATTCAGCCCTTCCATAAACTTCTCCTGCTTTGCGACATCTGTGGCCACATCATCAGGGGAATAACGAGATAGCTTACTAAATTCATCCACGTACTGCCCCACAGTACGGTTCCCTTGGCATAAATTGCGAAACTCACGCTTCTTCATGCTCTTAGCTCCTGCTGAGACATGGGCTGTGCGGAATGCTTGCTGAAACTGATCCCATGTAACCTCAGAAAACGAGCTAAGTTGTCAACTGGTGGTGGCGGCGGTGGGTTGTTGTTGTTGCCTTGTTTCTGAACTAACAACTGCATCAAGGTATTTTGCTGCTGGATCAACTGAGTGAGCTCCGGCGGAAAGGTAAATCTGGGGTCATGTCTCGGAGGCATCTGAGGGTTGAGAGGGAAGATAAATAGAATAGAATGAGGTCTAGTGAGAAAACACTACCCATATGCACATGAGACAAACACAAACATATCACTCAATCAATCAAGCAAGAGCATACAATCGGTTTAGAACTATCGTTACAAAAGTACTCGGACTATACTATATACTGTGTGGAATACTACTACTAATATGGTGGTCGACTAGAAAAATTGTTCGGTAGAAGACTCCATAATATCCGCTCCAGCTTCATCAATATAGTCATCATCACTACTATCCGGGTCGGAGTCGGTGTTGTCGATGGTGATGTAGTTCTCCGGGCAAGTGGAATCGTCAACTTTTCCTCCCGGCGCGGGGTCTCCCATGAATACTCCCAGCTTCCTTGTCAGATAGTCATTCTTCTCCACTAGTATGACGATTTCCTCCTCATAATCTTCGCGAGTAGCCTTGAGTTCTTCCTCCAGCTCCGTGATCCTTGTCATTACCTTCTTCAAATCTATCAGGCCCGCGCACATCTGGTTCTCCTGGCGATGAATGTGCCGGTTTAACTCCTGAATGAAAGCTGCGATCGATCTATCCTTCCTGGTGCTGATGATCTCCCATTTCTCATCTCGACGCCCACAAATCTGGTAGATAGTATCCTTAAGATCCTTGTGGTAAACTTCTCCAATGCATCCCATGGTGATGTGGGCTGCCATACTCTTTCCTAGACTCCAGGTTGGTGCATCAAAAGAAAACTGTATGGGGTCAGTGACTGGCGTGAATGTCCTTCCTGGAACTTGAACTTGAATCATCCAGCACTCCTCTTCTGGCAAAGTGGTGTTGTAAGTCCCGGTGAAGCTTGGTATTCCAATGTTCAGGTACTTAGTGACTTCCTTCAAGTGTCGTCCAAAAGGTGCTTCTTCATCCGGTTGTGCGAACTTGTTCCTTGCGTCTGCCATCCTAAAGAGTAGAAAATGGAGAGGAGTCAGAAATGAGAAGAGAGTAGTGATCTAGGGATTTGTCTTAGTGGTCGTGTCCTACACTCAACGTGTGCTCCGATACCATCTTGTAGCGACCCGACCTCAAATGGTCAAGTCTCTGTGCTTTAGTGTCATCCTTGGATCGGTAATGCTGACACACACAGTACTCGAAGGATTTATAACAGAGTAGCAATCAGACACTTATTACATCATATGTCTCCAAAAGAGAACTCATTATAGTAAATATGGCTTAAGGCCATCTAAGACGATAACAGCGGAAGGCTTGGAAGATAAAGTTAGTCCATCAACTCCAACGGCATAGCTGAGCTGTACGGCAACGACCTAGCGCACCTTACTCCTTGTCTGAAAAGTCTGCAACATGATATGTTGCAGCCGGGAAACGGGTCAGCACATGGAATATGCTGGCAATGTAACACAGTAAAGCAATGAACAGATAAATGCTATCACTACATGCATATATGGCTGGTGGAGGCTGTATGGTTAATATGTTTTGCGAAAAGCCAATTTTTC
Source organism: Triticum dicoccoides (assembly GCF_002162155.2). Lineage (NCBI taxonomy): Eukaryota > Viridiplantae > Streptophyta > Magnoliopsida > Poales > Poaceae > Triticum > Triticum dicoccoides. The sequence goes on from NC_041382.1 coordinate 255,832,922, forward strand.
CCTACAACAAAGGAATATATTTGATTTAACTATCATGGTAGTTGAACAATATTGAGAAGGTTCCTCCAACTCAATCCCAATTAGAGTAATTCATTAGCCCAACAATTTAGATTAAAGTGATGAGATACAATAGGATAATCCAAATAATAGATACTCAAGACGTCCATAACCGGGGACACGACTAACCATGATTAGATTGTACACTCTGCAGAGGTTTGCACACTTTTCCCCACAAGACTCAATCTTCTCCGTTGGATTTCTCGCACTACATGATGTTTGAGAAACGGATGACTGAGACACGGTCTTTCGGAAGCATTAACTCTTTACTCTAGGTGGACAGTTACACCTACTTTCCCTCTACATCTGCTAGCTCACCACTGAAAGAGGTCACACAACTTACTGAAACTATGCCAGAGCCCATAATGGCTTGTGGCTGCACACGGAAGTTTCTAGCATGAATAATCTTAAGATCCCTTTGAACCTGGGTGGCGGACCGTAGGAAAATCACAAGGGTACTCCGGAATATCCTAGGACAACACTGGATTCTCTAGGTGCCCAAACAAGCAATCCACCCAGATGTGTATTAAAGTTGCCACCTTAAGTTGAACCATTAATTAACAATCTCACAACTGTCATGGATACACTCGAACCCAATCCACGTCTACAAGCATAGCATAGCAATATAAGCATAACGTAGAAGTAACTCCCAAGGGTTTGATAATAAAACAGAGCAGTAGGTTCTACCTCAACATCTACTTCCCAAACCCACAAGTTAAACACTTCCTAATCATGCAGTGTTTGAGGATTGGAACTAATGCATAAAAACTGGGTATGAAAAGAGTATGATCAATGTGTTACTTGCCTTGCTGATGATCCGCAAAACCTAGGGACTCGATGTAGCACGCTTCATACTCCGGGAATTCTATCGCAAACAAACAATAGCATACACAAGAAATCAATCAAAGATGCACGGGTAAAATTTGAATAAGAAGATCTAACTAGAAGATTCAACTTAAGAACTCCGGTTTGCAAAAAGAATCAAATCAAACGGAGCAAGGAAACTCAAACTGCGAAAGAAACAAGATCCGATTACTAATCTGAACTAAAGTCAAATTTTACAGTACCAAAATCTTGTTCAAGTTGGTTAAATAGAAAGAGGGTTACGAGACGAAGATCTAGGCGCTTGAATCGCCTGATTCCGATAAACGAGCGAAAAGATAAACTAAAACGAAAATCGGATCAGAAATCACGATCGAAAATAATCGCGAAAAACCCGAGAAAAAGAAAAACTGACGAACAGACTAACGAACAAACCTTCGCTGTCCGTGACTAATGGGCGAAAACCGTTCGTTAAAACGAACGTACGGACGAACGTCCGCTATTTAGCCGAACCGAAAAAACCGATCTAATAATAACAAAAAACAAATCTAGGGTTTTTTTAAAAAACCGAACGGTTTTAACAGAAAAACCGGCGGCGGCGGCGGTTACCGGCGGGGCGGTGGCGTCCGGCGGGCGGCGAGGTCCAGCGGGATGGCGGCGGCACAGGGCGCGGTGCGTGGCGAAGGGCGGCGGCGGCGCGGTTCCCGAGGCGGGGTGGCGGCTAGGGTTTCGAGTGGGCTGGCGGCGGCTGGGGGCTCGGGGTCTCGGGCTTTAAAGTCAGGCCCGAGGAGTCTTGGCCGGTCACGGCCCGGAGTCGGTTGCGCGTTTTTTTAATAATTCGACGTGCAGAAAAAGAAAGAAAAGAAATACTAAACGGACTCCAAAAATCCCGAAATAAATTTTCCCCGTCCTCTAAAAATATGCCGGACAAGGTGAACATTTATTTGGGCCTATAATGCAATTTTGGAAAATGCATATTTTTCCTATGCAAATGAAATAGCAATAAAATCAAATATTTGATTTTAATATTTTTCCTCCAATATTTCATTTATTTTGGAGAAGTCATATTATCTCCTCTCATATATTTTAATATGAAAATATTTTGGAGAGAAAAAATAATAAAACCAATGATCCTTGTTTCGATATTTGATAAAATTCAAATATGAAAACGGTGAAATCCCCAACTCTCTCCGAGGGCCCTTGAGTTGCTTAGAATTTCGAGGATCGCAAATAGAGATGCAACAAAATATGATATGCATGAATGACCTATGCATAACATTCCAAATTGAAAATTTGGGATGTTACACCGCTTCGGCCACTAATGACATTTTTATGTAGGCGAAAGCAAGGATTAAATAAAGTTCATTATTGGTTATCTGTAAAATTCCAGCGAAAGGGTGAACAACATGGTTCGGAGGATGGCTGTGAGATACATATCTATGGAACTTTGTCACCGGATTGTTAATGAAGTTGAGAAGATTTCGCCCAAGTTTGCATCAAGAAGTTCACAGAAGCAATGGACGATATATACTTATTGTCCTACGAACATATAAATGGTCGATGGAGTGTTGACATCGTCCTTAGAGTAAATATGGCAAGTTATTTTTCGGCACGCTAGCTTTGCCGAAAAACAGGGGCGCTGTGGGGACCCCGACTCATAAGTCATGATTACCGAATGCACGTGTAAAGTGACCCCAGAGATCAATGCTCACTAAACACACAGAAGCTGAATAACAAGAGTCTTACATCCATACATACCGTCTTACACAAGTAGGACCATTATGGTCAAGTCTTGAGTATATCATTGCATCAAAAATCTTCATCGACAACTTGGACCCACGCCATCTGCCTTAACCCCACAGGCATGCTGACTGGGAAAGCATCCTAGCTCGCATGTTCGTCACCAAAGAACTTATTTGCCAAATACCTATTCTTCCAAGCCTGGCCAAGTAAATAGCCAGGGACAAGCCAGTGAGTACGTTTGAATGTACTCGCAAGCAACCCGAGAGTGATAAGAGAATAATTATGCAAGGCTCTACTACTAAATTGGCATTTTTGCGGAAAGCTAGTTTTTCTTATGCAAGTATGATCAACATTTATCAAGGACATGAATGCGTCTGCAACAAGTATCAGGAGGTTAGAGGCATCAATATCGAGAAAGAGTTATAAACAACTCATGCTCAAGCTCATCATGACTTCCTCATGAATCACATCAACAATGTTACCAAACCGTGTTATTCGTCACGAACATATGGACATAGTCTAAGCAGCAGCACCCAACTGTCCTTGACCGTGGACACGGCTATTCGAATAGTTTGACACTCTGCAGAGGTTGCACACTTTACCCACAAGATCCGAAAAGCTTTCGTGTCATCCACGACCCGCGGTACCTCAAGTACCTGGGGTAAGCACCTGATCACTACCTTTCCCTAGCCATGACTAACATAGAGTCCACTCGATTGGAAACAACCCCCGTCCCACAGTCATGTTTTAGTTCAGTGGAGCCACGCTCCCATATCTATCACATAACGCGAGCACGAGGGTACCAACAGTGTGTCCGGTGCCCTGTGAAAACAGTCATGGCCGCCTATCCAAGCACGACCCCGTCCCGAGAGTGACCACGCCACTCCCGTCACTAGTAATGCGGGCATCCATGCTAGCACGAACTAGGTAATCAATAATGCCCCGTCCCATAAGGGGTAGTGTGGTTGTACATGTTTGGTTGGGACGGTAGACAATCTTAAATCTAATCCATCTCTGTAAACAACACTTTCATCAAGCCTCGGTACACTACTTCTCCACCAAGCAGTGACCTAGTTCATCATCATCTCCCAAGGGCATTAGTGGCACCCATTGGGCTTTCTAGAGATTTCTCTCAAGGTGATTTTCACGGAATTTATGCAAGTCCATGGATCAACAACTATGGTTTGACCATCGTATCTCCAAACACAAGATAGAGCTACGAATCATGCATATCAACGGACCGTGCATCAATGCACCATGCATAGCGAGCCCATTATCAACACCATCATCATGCATACAGAATTTATCGATGAACAAAAGGGGTATATCATGGTCAAAGGGCTGCTTGCCTGGCTCAACAAGGTCTTCAATCCTTCTGGTCCATCTCCGAGTACTCCGTCTACTTCGTCAACTAATGTCCGAAACAAGCACAATAAGCAACACAACAAGGCAAAAAATAGAAGTGCTCTAAAAATGTGTATTGGACATTTCTAGGATACCTTTGGTCATATGAAAAATGGCCCAAGTGGTTTCATTGGGATTTGATCAATGGATATTTCTAAACATTTCACTATGAAGGATTCATGGGGTTTATGGATTTGCAAGAAGTATACAGAAATATTATTTAAAAAAATGAGCAAAGTCACCCATTTAACAAGGAATGGTTTTAGAAGCACCTAGGAGTTGGTTTAACTAGATTTGGAGTTCAAATGAGTTTTCTATGAATTAGCAAAGTTGGCAATATATGGAGAAATGCACCAATATTTCATGTGGCATAGAAAGTATTGGTAAAAATGTGCAAAAACTAATATCTGAAATTATAAGTATATAGGAATATAAATCATGGCATTTGGATAAAAAATGGGCTCTCTGTGATTTTCTAAAGTTTATCACAGAAATGGAAAAATAGGATTTCATAAATATTTGTGAAGGTAATCTTTCTGGAAAAATGTGCAAGTAGCACCATGTGATAGATCATGAATTTAGGAACTACTATAAATTTGAATCATCGAAATTTAGAGTTAGGATGATTTAACTATGGATTTTACAATTTATCTAGAAAAAGAAAAGGAAATAAGCCTTACCCTTATCCTGCACACCGGGCGCGAGATAGTCAGTGGGCTGGCCCAGTAGCTCGGCCGCGCAGGCGGTCGGGCGAAGTCGAAGGCGCATTTCTTGGTGCTCGTTTTCGCCACAGAGAGGTGGAAAACGTTGGGGCGTTTCCACTTAACCCGCGGGGGCCCGGGCGCTGACTCGCTGACGAGCGGGGCCCGCCTGCAGGGAGCCTCCCCTGCCCCGCCTCGTCTTCAACCTCCCGCGCATGGTCAGGGTGCAGGGAGGAGCAGCACCCGACGGTGATTGCCGGGGCTGCGGAGCGCCTCCGGCGACGCTTCGCCCACCGACGTGCTCAGGGTAGCGTGCCGCATCGGGGAGGCCATACCACAGGTGCCCGTTTGACCGAGGGGAAGCGGGGCTTCGCCTGCAGTGGACAGTGGTGTCGGGCAAGAGGGGTTGCGGGGCGCCAGGGGAGGAGGTAAAGGGTGGAGGGGCCTCTATGGCTTGCGGTGGCTCCATTGGTGTTTAAAGGAGGGAAGGGGTGACTTCGGTTTGCGGGAATTCGGGCGGAGACCGACGGGGGAACTCTGGTCACGGAGGTGGACAGAGGGCACGGGAGGACGAGAGGCTTGGTCCGGGGGTAGCTGAGAGGGAGTGAGTGTGAATGGAGACTAGAGAGAGGCCTGGGGAGGGGTGTATGTAGGAGGGCAACGAGGTGGAGCTCGTGCCCGCTCGGGGGCTCTCGGCCATGCGCAATGGGGAGGAGAGGAGGGCGAGGGAGGAGGGGTCAGACCGTGCTCCGTGTAGAGGACGTCGAGGCAGCCTCGAGGGACATGATCCCAGCGCCCAAGGTCAACGGGAGGCTCAGAATGGGCGTGCTACAGTACGGGAGAGCACTGTAGCATGCTCTAGAGCGCGAGCTCTGCATGCCATGGGTTTTTTTAAGTCCACCGGCCGCATCCATTTGTGTCGAGGGGGTCTAGGGGAGTGTAAACAATGGGGAAGATGCATTGGATGCTCTGGGAATCCTCTGGAGGGAAGAAGAGGTTGAGAGAGAGGGTGAATGGTGGTTGTCCAGAGAGGGAAAGTGAGGTTTTCACCCACCAATGATTGAGCTGAGGGCATGCAAATCCTACTGGAGGTGGAAGAGGCCTATTAGGGACTGTGGTAAAAAGTTGAGGTCAGGAAGAACAAGGAAGAAGTGAAAACAATAATTTTGGAAAATCACCAGAAAGTGTTTGATGCTAGTTTGGTCAAGAAAATGGATTCCACTTGACATGAGAATTAACAGGATCAAATGGCACATGTAAATGAGGTTGGTCACCAAGTTTGAGTCCATTTAAAAAAAGTTGCCCATGTAACTTTGGCAAACCCTAGAAATCAACAGAAATAGATTTTCCAAGATTTAGTCATGCAAATTTTTCTCCTTGATGCACCTCTTGGTGTAGTGTCATAATTTAGGTATTTTAGCATGCCCACAAAAATTGGGATCAAAAGGAGGCAGTTGGCAATGTATAGTTGTTCAAACTTGGATCTAGACAGAGAGCGTTTTGGGGCACTTTTGTGAACTAAAACTATTTTGATAGGAATGAAACTTGGCAAGATAATCACATTAGTCATGTGAGACTTTCTAGAATTTTCCTGGATTTAATGGAGAATATTGTCTTCGTAAATATTTCAAAAGCTTGAAATATCTATAAAGGGTTTTTGATGGATTTGACCAATATTTTGAACATGACCATGTGTTGAAACTCTTATATATGGACAATATATGTCCAATGGGCTTCCCTAAATTTTCTCAAATATGTTTTAAACATTAAAATAATTTTAACCTATTAAAATACCATTTCTGGCCTTAAGAAAAAGCCTTTAGATAAAATAGAACAATAACTTTTAAAATACTATTTTTGTTTTTTTGGGAGTCCTATAACTAATATGAGTCAAATATAATTTTTGAGAGATTTTTCACACCCTTAATTAAGTACTTGTATTTCAAGTCTGAATTCAGGGGTTTTTTGAAAAAACTAATTTAGAAAATACTTTTTGGCCAAATTATGTTTGTAAGAAAGTACTATTCTGTCCTATACACATGTCATGATCATTGGGCAAAGTTTTGGATCAAGGAGAAGGAGTAAAAGAGTTGGAGGATTTATTTGATTGTTAGAGCACTTGCAAACATCAGACACAAATCCAATCAAAGCAAAGACCAAAACACTCATTTTTTGTCAAACCACATTTTATTATGGTTTATTAGCTTAAGCGTTGTGGCATGAAAATCGGGGTGTAATAGGGGCATGTGTTGACGCTCAAAAGTGGCACAATCATAAAAGTTGCTTAAAGCTATGTTAAGATTAATTCAAACTTATGATTGGAAGTCACCATGGGATGGCTCTCTTCGAGAAGAGCAAGATGGATATGAAGATGGTCTAAAATGAAGCTTGGATGCAAAAGTTATGACAAGTTTCAGAGATGCTCATATTGACATCAGATTATAGAATGACCATAAACTCAATTAAGATGGCCTCGTATGGAAACAGTTTCAACATGAAAGTTGTGTGTCTCATCGAAATGGTTGATTTTGGTATAAAAATAATCTTCATCCGAGTTCATATGCAACCTGTGGATCCAAAACAAAGTCAGAAATAGAAGCTGCAAAGTCATTTCGGACCGACCGAGTTGATTTGATCGGTGAGACCGAGTTGATCCGGAAAATTACCAAAGAGTTGGAAATGTTCACTCGGTGGGACCGAACCAAACCAATCGGTGAGACCAAGTTGATCCGGAAAATTACAAAAAGTTATAGAGAGTTGGCCACGTTCACTCGGTGGGACCGAAGCAAACCAATCGGTGAGACCGAGTTGATCCGGAAAATTGCCAAAGATTCCTGTCCGAGTTAGGTTAGGGTTTTTGATGTTTTGGGTGGAACTTTTAGTCCTTTTCTTGTACGGGAAGTCCAGCCGCCTCATAAATAGATGAGAGGTGACGGCCTATTGAGCAACACACAATCGACAAATCAATCTACATATTTTACCTTTACTTTTATCTTCTCCCTTGTTCTTCTTATTCCTCGTTTTTCGTTCATTCTTCTTCGTTACATGGCGGCAAACCTCGAGGTCCCAGGGGCAATCAGGTCGACCTAGGGCAGCCCATAGCTGCCGCGTGCCCTGACGGGGTCCCTCCCGGGTGTGTGGGGTTTCAGGTCCTCAAAAGCACCCGTCGGATAGCTTGCGTACCGCGCTTCTGGACAGGCCTCCTTCGAGGTGAGCTATAGTGCATGACCCTTGGTGTTGGAGGTACATGGTGACGTGTTCGTGTGCGAACAAGGGGCGACAGACAATGCCTCAATGAGCGGAATCGTGAAGGCTTGCGTCGATGTCATCACGCTCCCATTGACAGCTAAACACCTTCCACTGTTGGATAAAACAACAAAGTTTGTAAATTGCATCAGATGGGTGACACAAGAGGAAAAAATTGGTTTTGAATTGTCCAAAGAGTCCATGTGATCGCTCCAAAAGTCAGACAATGAGCATGATGAACATTAGCATTACTAGACTAAACCATTTGAAAGAAGTTCGTAAAGTTAGAAGGGCACCACCCGAAACTGACCACTTAATGTAAACAACTTCAAAGGAATTGCGATGTCACACACTTGAAAATATATGATTGGAGTCCTCATCCACATCACACAACGGACATTGGCCATTTCTATGGACATTGTTTCTGGACCTCAACCTCTGAAGGGACCTGTCCTCACATCAACCGCACAGGAAAATATGGATCTTTAGGGGAAGTTTCATGTCCCAAATAAGGAACAACTCATCCGGGCCCGGTTTAGCCGCAATAGCCCTATAAAGGGACTTTATGGAAAGCGACCGGACGCTTACAACTGCCAAGACATCGATCGGGTCCCAAAGATTAGAATGGATTGCAATGCAGTCTAGAAGCCCTTCCCAAGCCGCCAACTCCACCAGGCTAAAGGCACGCCTGAAAGTGAGCACCCAAAATCCAGCAAGGACATCTCAACAGAGATACTATGATCAACACAAATGGTAAGAAATTTAGGGACCCAAATAGCAAAGGGCGCATTCAGGATCCATCTATCAAGCCATATTAACTTCGAGGAGCCCATCCCAATCGAGATCGATGAACCAAGACAAAGAACCGAAAGGAGCAAAACAAGGGATTGCCAAAACTGAATATCCTCCCACGCAGACAAAAGGCTAAGGGTTGCCCATGAAGATACTTGGATTTATTAATGTCCAGTCACAACCCTCCTTCATTATTTGAAATGCACCACAACCATTTGGAGAGAAGGGTAATGTTCATACGCTTGGTTGAGATGGTAGCTAGACCCCCCTGGTCTTTGGGTTTATAAATATCTACCCATTTAACCATGTGATACTTTTGCTTGTCCTTCTCCCATTCCTAAAAAATTGGACTGATACTTAGCAATCTCTTTGTGAAGGCCTTCATAAGGGCATAAAATCCCATGATAAACATGGGCAAGCTCGACAAGGACGATTTGATAAGCACCATCCAAGCCGCGTTGGGGAGCAACCTGCCCTACCAAGGCTCGACCCAATGTTGGATCTTGGTCGCCACCAGCAGAGATCCTTCATCATGAGTTGAGAGTCACTTATTGGGATCCCTAAATACAAAGTTGGGAAGATCCCCAACCTATAGTTTAGATGTTTCGCAATTCTCTAACGCTCGTCCTTAGAATAACATAATACCCTCACTTCACTCTTATTGAAGTCGATGGTCAATATAGACATCTCCTGAAAACACAAGAGCAAGAACTTAAGGTTGACAATGTCTAGCTCGGACCCGACCACCAATTTTAGTATAAAATTGTGCTTCAAAGTAGTGTTTGGTTCTTATAGATATCATAAAGTCCTCTTAGCCGGGGATTTTTACATCATAGGAGTTGGCTTGTATATTCCAATGATGAACTTCCTAAAATGCTCTAGGTATTCGTGAGGAAAAGCAAGTTAGATGCACACCCCACTAGCCCATATGAGAGGTTTCATACATTTATTGCTCTAGTGCATCTGTTGCATGGCAATCCCTACTTCTTGCATTAACATCGTTTATAAGGCATCTCCAGTGCTGAAGGATTAGCTGCATTGTTTCCTTCTTTTTTGACTTCTCATAAACCCCCACCATTATTATGTTTTTACATTAAGTGATAAGTTCTAGACTAACACTCAAGTATTGAATGGGTCTTGAGTGGATAATATAGAAAGGCCATGTAATTACTATTGCTTGGTTATCCTTTGGTCGGTTTATGATAAGATTACCATTAGATTACGAGATAGATAAAAGTAATGTTGAGTTCCCAATTGACCTTCTCTTTGTGAACCTTGGCATGGGAACTCTGACTTGACTCATTGTTTCATGAAAAGCAAAAACTTGTTTACTTGTATATGCTCTTATGTTACTTGCTTACTAACAACTGTGGAAATTTGCATTACATCACTATTTTTTGGATTTAAACACTACAAGACATTATCATATAATTATGTTCATGATAAGGTAGCATTCACAATAAAAAATTGTTTGTTTATGATCTACTTACTTGAGGACAATCTGGGATGCTGATATGTGTGAAGCATATCTATAATTTTTGCTTGTTTCATGCTATATTTATATCATAATGGCATCAATTTGACATCATTTTTATCAATGTCATTGGACAAACCTATAAATCCAGTGCCCTGTATATTTTTCTGATATTTTATTTTTTTGACAGAAAATCACTCCTTATGGGATAAAAAAAATTGTTTACGAAGTTTCAAGTCAGAAGATCTAGTGGGCCAAAACCCTCCCAGAGGGGCGGGGGGACATCCTCCATGTGGCCCCTCCACACACACACACATACACAACAAGTGTTGGACGTGAGAGGAGTGCATGTGGTGGCTCTAGATTTCCTCTTCACCACCTCTTGGCGCCTGATGACCCACAAGTATAGGGAATCAATCGTCATCCTTCCGATAAGTAAGAGTGTCGAATCCAATGAGGAGCAGAAGGAATTGATAAGAACTTTCAGCAAGGAAATCTCTGCAAGTGCTATGAAGTAGTAGTAACAAATAGTCTGATAGCGCGATAATTGATAGCAAGTAACAAGTAACTGATACATCTCCATCGTATCTATAATTTTTGTTTGTTTCATGCCAATATGTTACTACTTCCATATAATTTTGGAAACAATTTATATGATTTTCTTGGACTAACATATTGATCTAGTGCCTAGTGCCAGTTCTGTTTGTTGCATGTTTTTTTGTTTCACAGAAAATCCATATCAAACAAAGTCTAAATGCGATAAAATTTTACGGAGAATCTTTTTGGAATATTTATGTGATTCCTGGGAAAAAGAATCAACACAAGACGATGCTCGAGGGAGCCACGAGCTCAGATGGCGTGCCCCTACCCTAGGATGCACCGTGCAGACTCATGGCTCCCCTTAAGTCGGCTGGGGCCCTTCTTTTGCAGTGAGAAAGATAAATTTCAGATAAAAATCGTGTTAAAATTTCAGCCCAATCGAAGTTATGGATCTCCAGGAATATAAGAAACGGTGAAGGGCCTGAAAATAGGAACGCAAAACAGAAGAGAAACACACACACACACACATAGAGAGAGAGGGAGGGAGGGAGAGAGAGAGATCCAATCTCGATGGGGCTCCTGCCCTCCGGGAGCGATGGCGGCCATGGACCAGAGGGAAAACCCTCCTCCCATCTAGGAGGGAGGCCAAGGAAGAAGAAGAAGAAGGGCTCCCCCCCTCTCTTCCGGTGATGCTGGAGCGCCGCCGGGGGAATCATCATGACGACGATCTACACCAACAACCTCGCCACCGTCATCTCCAACTCTCTCCCCCTCTATGCAGTGGTGTAACACCTCTTCTCCCCGCTACAATCTCTACTTAAACATGGTGCTTCACGCTACATATTATTATCCAATGATGTGTTGCCATCCTATGATGTTTGAGTAGATTTCTTTTGTCCTACGGGTTAGTTGTGGTATGGTGTGATTGATATGATTTGTATGTTGATATGGTGCTGTCCTATGGTGCCCTTCGTGTCGCGCAAGCGTGTGGGATTACCGCTGTAGAGTGTTGCAATACATTCATAATTCACTTATGGTGGGTTGCAAGAGTGACAGAAGCTTAAACCCGAGTAAGGGGGTTGTTTTGTATGGGAGTAAAGAGGACTTGTTACTTAATGCTATGGTTGAGTTTTACCTTAATGGTATTTAGTAGTCGCGGATGCTTGCTAGAGTTACAATCATAAGTGCATATGAGCCAAGTACGAAAAGTATGTTAGCGTATGCCTCTCCCTCATTGCATATGATAAGTATCTATCATGTTATATTCAATTGCCTATGTGCAATCTTTCTCTTTGTGTTAAAAAAGCTATCTAATAAAACAAACTAACTTTTATTATCTAGCTAAGTACTTCTAGTTTTATTCTTGCAAACTTATCCTATTACATGTACAAAGTATTTTTATTCTTGTTCTAGGTAAAGCGAATGATTAAGTGTGCGTAGAGTAGTATCTATGGTCGATAGAACGTGAGAGAATATTAATTGAAAAAGGCTACAATGGATCCCATGTACTTTTGGGTTATCAAGACCTTTTTCTGGCGCCGTTGCTAGGGAGCAATAGCGTGGGGTGAATATTTCGTGCGCGCTTATTGGATTTATCACAAAGTAGCCTTTATTTTCCGTTCTAAGTTGTTTTATATCTTTAGTTATAGATATGGAACACGAAATACCAAAAAATTTAGTTGTACTTGTTATTCATGGAGATGGGGAACCTACTAAAACTCTCGATGCTAGTTATGTGTGGAACATTAATTACTTATTTGGTAATCCTGATAAATCCCCATTCAACTTAATAATGGGAGACATGTTGGATCAATGTGAATACTTTAGAGATAACCGCTTATCTCAAAAATGGAAACACTTATGGGATCAAGCTAAAATACTGCGTCATTATGCTTGAAATATGTGCTCTATGTATGATTATACTTGTTGCTCTAAGATGAAGGCTCCACACCTTCCCTTTCAATGCGAATTTAATGATAATAAAATATTGGCTTCTTACACTAATGCTATATATGATTACTATAATGTGGAATGAATAGAAGAATTTATCGCTTTTAAGGGTGCTTATGAAATTGTAACTTTGTTTGAAAAGTATGAAAATTGTGATGATGCTCTTTATAGATCAGAAAATTATGCTATACTTAAAAATTGCTGTGAGAATGAAAGTGCATTATATCGACTAGAGGGGGGTGAATAGGCGATTTTTATGAATTCTTCACTGAGGAATTTTAGGGTGAGGAAATTCCTGAGTGAAGAACTACTTGCAGCGGAATAAGTACTTAGAAGTAAACATAATAGTGCATGAGCATGGTCTTCATGATGAAATGAAAACAAGCACAGAGTACAAAAAGCGTAAACATAGGATAACACAGGATAAGACAAACAAACTGAAGAAATTGAACTGAGGAAATAGAGAAAGTCTTCAGTCAAAGTCTTCAAACAGATATGAACAAGCACACAACACAGAAATGAGGAAATGGAACCAGGTAGCTTGGTGAAGACAATGATTTGGTAGACCAGTTCCAACTGTTGTGTCAGTTGTACATCTGGTTAGGGCGGCTAGGTATTTAAACTTGAGCTAAGGTCACACAGACCTCGCCCAATCACACATGGTAAGTCTTCAGGTGACTTCCAAACCTTCACTGACTCGGTCACTCGGCGATCCACAATTTCCTCTTGGATGCTCTAGACCATGACGCCTAACCATCTAGAAGATGCACAGTCTTCAAAGGTAACAAGCGTCCGATCCACGCAGGATCAATCTCTTCAGTGATGCTCAATCACTTTGGGTTTGTAGGTGTTCAGGTTTGGGTTTTCCTCACTTGATGATTTTCACTAAAAGTCCTCGGAGGATGGGATGCTCTAAAATGACAAGTGTTAGTTTCTCTCGGAGCAGCCAACCAGCTAGTGGTTGTAGGGGACGGCTGTTTATAGCATAGGGAGTAGCCCGACATGATAAGACATGAATGCCCTTCAATGATATAACCGTTAGGTGGGTAGATATTTTGGGACAACTGGCGCATAGCACAACAACGGTTGGAATTTTGAGTATCAAATTCCTGAGGGCTATCATGTTCCTCACTATGTAGGCAATCCGCACTGGCGAATTTCTAACTCCTCAGTCAGAACAAATTCCTCAGAGAACATAAGAATTTCGTGTCTATCACTGAAGAATATGACTGAATTGTATGAGATTTCCAATGGCTTCACTCGAAGGGATTGGTAGGTGTAGGATTTTGAGTTGAGCATCACATGGAAAATTTTCCTTAGTATTTCCTCGACCCCCTTTAATAGTACGGTGTCTCCTATGACTCAAGAAAGAGAAAACAAAACTATGAAAACAAAAGTCTTCATGCTCCATGTTCCTCGAATGAATACCAAGTCATCAGGATTACACCAATTTCTTCACTTACAAAGTCTTCAGAATGTCTTCAGAAATCCAACGTCTTGAATCGAAGAACTTCATTTTTAGGGGTCGACTTTCACTATAAATATCAAACTCCTCATAGACTTATAGACCTGTGTACACTCAAAAATGCATCAGGCCCTTAACCTATAAGTCTTCAATACACCAAAATCACTAAGGGGCACTAGATGCACTTACAGAGAATTATAAATACAATGCCGATATTGATTGAGAAAGTCTCCGATGTCCAAGAAGAGACTAATATTTTCCAAAAATCTATGGAAGAAGAAATTGATGAAACTGTGAGCTCATTGGATAAAAAGATGAGGAGGAGTGCGAAGAACAAAAGGCCGAAGAGCGGATTAGCTACCCATGCTCACCTTCTGATGAGAGTAACTCTTCAACTTATACATTGCTATGATCCCTTGGATTCGTTCAAAATATCCCTTTTGATGAAATTGATGCTTGCTATGCTTGTGGACATGATGCCAATATGAATTATGCTTATGGAGATGAACTTGCCATTGTTCTTTATGTTAAGAATGAAATTGTTGGTATTGCACCCACACATGATAGTCCTATTATCTTTTTGAATTCTCCCAACTACACTATATCAGAGAAGTTTGCACTTATTAAGGATTATATTGATGGGTTGCATTGTACCGTTGCGCATGATGATTTTGATGTATATAATATGCATGTGCTTCCTGCTCCTACTTGCAATTATTATGAGATAGGAACTACACCTCCACCTCTGGATGTTTCTAGTGCGATAAATTGCAAGAAACTACGTACACTATGTATCGGCCTTTATTATGTGTGCAGGAATTGTTCTTTATGCCTTGCTGATGCATAGGAAGAGAGTTAGACTCCGTTATTCTATGATATATGTTTATTTTTATCACTAATGAATTATAAATAATTGTTAATTAAAATTAACTTTTATATACCTTGGGATCTGGGTGGATCAATTACTTGAGGACTTTATGCCTAGCTTAATGGCTTTAAAGAAAGCGCTGCCTGGGAGACAACCCGGAAGTTTTAGAGAGTCATTTTATTTTGTTGAGTGCTTTTAAAAAGTTTAAAACCAAAAAATAATGAAGGGAGAATAAAAACCTTTTCAAAAAGAGAAGCGATTGGAAGATTATGCATTGGAGAAGTAAGGGTCGACCTTGAACACTTGTGTTCATGCTCATGGAAAGAATGTAGAATTTTTCATGGAAGTTTTTCGCAAAAATAATTATCCCCTCATACAAATCCATTGTATTATAAAAATAATGTGCCAAGTTTACCTTTAGCATGTTTAAATTTCTTGTTTGTTGTGTGCAGTGCAAAAACAAAAACTTTGGCTGTAGTGTTTGAATTTACATTTTTTACTGGAACGTCAAAAGTTTCTGAAATTTATACACAATACTGCTATGCAAATTGTTTACCACTTACTAATTTGTCAGAATTTTTGGAATTACAAAAGTATATGTTTCACCTGCATCTTTACAGATTGTCCTGTTTTCACAGATTGTTGTTATAGTTTCTTTATCTGCTTATGATTGAAGTATTGTTGAGCTCCATTGATTTGGGAGCTGTAGAATTGTGATAGTATATAGTGGGTAATGTTTGTTTATAATTACAATAGGACATGATGTTGAATAGCAGATTCTTCATGATGCCAACTATTTGCTCATCAGATGAGTCTTGGCCTTTGATGGGACTCATTGTCCACGTTAGAATGTGATAGACTGTTCTGGGCACATAGAGTAAGTCCTTTATGAGGAATTTGGTCCTTGGGGCTTGACCGGGCTTCAGAGGCTTCATTAACACTTGCATGTAATGAGCAGTGAGTTCAGGTTCTTGGTACAGGCAGTGAGCTACTTCACTGGGTGGACTGATGGGCAGGGCGTGAAGCAATTCAGAGGACGGTGCCTTATAATGAGTATTATCCGTCATCCAGTCCAAGACCCAGGTGTTGATGTCTTTAGGATCACCGGTGATGTGCAGTGTCGCATAGAACTGAAGAATGAGCTCTTCATTCCAATCAACAATGTCAGAGCAAAAGTTGAGGAGGCCTGCGTCATGAAGCACACAGAGCGCATAAGAGAAACAAGGCAATGATTCCATGTCCACATGAGGAATATGCTCATGGTAGAAGATTTTGTCCTTGTTGAAAAGTAGTGAAGAATAGAAGTTGGCCTGGCTTGCAGTCCAGAAATGCTTCCTCCTTAGACGAGCAGAGTCATAAGGGTTGTAGTCAGTGAAGAATACATGCTCGCCATAGAAGTCATCGGCCTTGAATTTTTGTTTCTTCGAGAAGGGATACTTTGGCTTGGGGTGAGGAGTGTCAGTAAATTGCATCACAACCTCAGGGATCTCGATCTCAGGTTCCACAGGCTGAGGAATTTTAGGTACTTCTTCAGTGGCAGCCTGGGACTTCAATTCTTCATTTACATTTTCATCAGCACTAGTGGCTGGAATTTCTTCATGGATGGACGGAGTTGCATGAGGTTCTTCCGATCCCATTGAACTTCAGTAGTCAGTGGAGACTGAGGAATTTGTTGTAGAGGAGTGAACGAAGGAGAATTGGGGTGCTGACTTTCCTAGAAGTCATCATTCAGCACTGGCGTGGTGCATCCAATGTCCACATCAACTTCTTCATCCATTTCTTCAACGCTGGCCTCTTCAGCAGTAAACTGGGGCATTAGCGAGGAGACAATTGGTGTTGAGTGGATTGCATCCACTTCAGTTTCTTCATCCAACTGCTTTGGCGAAGCAGCAGAAGGATTCTCTTCATAGGATTCACTTGGAATCACATAGTCTTCATCAAAAGGAACATGGTACTTTGATGGCATGGTTGAGAGAGGAGCAGCATCAATTGGGTTGTCAAATGAGCTAGTCAATGGCTTCATCTTCTTCGGGGGCGAAGAATCTAATGAAGTTGATGCCTTCCTTTTCTTCACTACTGCATGCTCTGCAGCCTTGGTCTTCTTCGCATATGATGCAGATGGAAGGACCAGAGTTGGTGTAGGCGCAGGAGAAGTAGAGGAATTTGGTTGAATTTCTTCAAGCAGAACTGATGCAGTTGCCCTGACGTCTTCACTTTCTTCAGGCACAACACTAGTGGTTGCCCTGGCAGTTTATTCAGTGGCTAGAATGCAGTCATCAGCCCTGGAATTAGCATTTTCTTCAGTAGCCTGAGTGTCATCAGCGGTGCTGGCATTTTCTTCAGTGGGCTGAGCAGATGCTTCAAGCTGAGGAATTACTTGTTGCGTTGGGGCTGCAACAGTGGAAGTGAACTTTTTAGTCAATTTTACAAACCTGACTTTGGCTCCAAGCCAGTCAGCACGGTATGGGTCAAATTCATCATCGAGTTCTTGATCTCTGATTGAATTGTGACAAGTTCTTCAGTTGTCATAGAGACAACGTTCTTCTTCAGGAAGCGCACCTTCTTGTACTGCGCTTTCTTGATCTGCCTGGCCTTCTCAAACTTCCATTTTTCTTCCTGAATGAAGTGAGTCAGCATATGACTTTGGCCAGGAGTCAGCTTGAAATCAGGCATAGGAGTATTGGGGTCCTTGTGCCATAGATCAATGTACTCAAGGATCAACTTTGGATCCAAAAGCAGAGGCACACTTGTGCCCTTGGCTCTAGCGGCCCTGACTTGCCTATCTCTGATGATTTCTGCAAGTAAATCATCATCAGCTTCGTCTTCATCGGACGACACTTGGAAGCCGACTTGCCTCTTGCGAGGACTTGGGAGAGAACCTCGTCTAGCAGTGGCCTTTTTCTTCAGCAGAGAGGGGCCTGCTGAGGAATTTGGTGCAGCTGAGGAACTAGCAGAAGCTCCCGAGGCAATAGAGATGCCTGTCGTTCTTTGGCACGTGGCAAGATGTAACATACCAAATTTTCAATTTGGAATGTTATACATAGATCATTCATGCATATCATATTTTATTGCACTTCGTTACGCGAATCCTCGAAATCCTAAGCAACTCAAGGACCCTCAGAGAGAGTTGGGGCTTTCCCTGTTTTCATATTTGAGTTTCAGCAAATATTGAAACGAGGATTTTTGGTTTTAATTATTTTTCTCTCCGAAAATATTTCGTATTAAAATATATGAGAGGAGATAATATGACTTCTCCAAAATAAATGAAATATTGGAGGAAAAACATTAAAATCAAATATTTGATTTTATTCGGAGTTTATTGCTATTTTATTTGAATTAGAAAAATTGCACATTTTCAAAGTTGCATTTTAGGGCCAAGAAAATGTTCATCTTGTTTTAAATATTTTATTTAGACGGTGAAAATTTGTTTTGGCATTTTTAGATTTTTATTTTATTTTCTAGGATTTATTTAGTTCCGGCGTATTTTTTTTTTAAACGCATCGCCCGACTGGGCCAAGGCCCAGCCGAGCCAGGCCGCCGGCCCACCTCCCTGCTCCTCCGTCTCCCACCTGGAGACCGCGCCCGCCGCCGCCCCACGCCGTGGCCGAGTCGGCCACGACCCCCGCCCCTTCCCCAAGCAACGCCACCCCCCTCTTATAAGCCGACCCGGGGCCCCCCTGGAGCCCCAAAGCCGCCCGCCGCCGCTGCAAGCCGCCCGCCCCGCCGCCTTGCGCCGCACGCCACCGCTTGCTGCTGCTGCCGCACGCCTCCGCCTCGCCACAGTCCCGCCGGAGCCGCCCCGCCTCGCCGGAGGTATACGGCGCCGCCGCCGTCCTTTCGGTTTTATTTAAAAAAACCGATCCGTTTTTTTAGAGAACCCCTAGTTCGGTTTTTAGATTGGTTTGCCGGTTTTTCTCGGTTTAGTTACTTTGCGGGCGTTCGTCCATACGTTCGTTTTAACAAACAGTGTTCGCTCGTTAACCGCAGACTACGAGCGTTCATTTGTTAGCCTGTTCGTCAGTTTTCTTTTTCTCGGATTTTCCGCGATTATTTTTCAATCACGATTTCTGACCCAATTTTCGTTTCAGTTTATCTTTTCGCTCGTTTATCAGAATCAGACGATTCAAGCACCTAGATCTTTGTCTCGAAACCCTCTTTCCGTTTAATCAACTTGAACATGATTTTGGTACTGTAAAATTTGACCTTAGTCCAGATTAGTAAACGGATCTTGTTTCTTTCGCAGTTTGAGTTTCGTTGCTCCGTTTGATTTGATTCTTGTCGCAAACCGGAGTTCTTAAGTTGAACTTTCTGGTTAGATCTTCTTATTTGAGATTTACCCGTGTTTTCCTTGCTTGATTGCTTATGTATGCTATTGTTTGTTTGCGATAGAACACCCGGACTGCGAAGCGTGCTACTACGAGTCCCTAGGTTTTGCGGATCATCAGCAAGGCAAGTAACACTTTGATCATACCCCTTTATCACCCAGTTTTTATGCATTAGTTCCAAGCCTCAAAGATTGCATGATTAGGATGTGATTAACATGTGGGTTGGGAGAAGTAGTTGATGAGGTAGAACCCATTGCCCTGTTATATACAAACCCTGGGAGTTACTTCTACGTATTGCTTATATTTCTATGCTATGCTCGTAGACGTGGTTTGGGTGAGTGAAATCCATGATAGATGTGAGATTGTTAATTAATGGTTCAACTTAAGGTGGCAACTTGAATACACATCTGGGTGGATTGTTTGTCGGGCACCTGGAGAACCCAGTGTTGTCCTAGGATATCCCGGAGTACCCGTGTGATAATCCTATGGTCCGCCACCCAGGCTCAAAGGGAACTGAGATATTTTCATGCTAGAAACTTCCGTGTGCAGCCACAAGCTATTATGGGCTCTAGCATAGTTGAGTAAGTTGCATGAATCTCGTGAAGAGGTGGATCATAAGGTAGAGGGATGTAGGTTGGTATGGTCTGCCCGGAGTAGGGAGTTAATGCTTCTAAAAGATTGTGTCTCGGTCATCCGTTTCTCAAACACCATGTAGTGCGAGAAATCCAACGGAGGAGATCGAGTCTTGTGGGGAAAAGTGCGCAAACCTTTGTAGAGTGTATAAACTAATCATGGTTAGCCGTGTCCTCGGTTATGGACATCTTGAGTATCTAGTACTTGGTGTATCATAAGTATCTCATCATTACTAAATTGGGTTGTTAATTACTTTAATTGGGATTGAGTTGGAGGAGCCTTCACAATGATGTTTCAACTACCATGATAGTTAAATAAAATATATTCCTTTGTTATAGGAAAAAATTGGCTTTTCGCAAAAACTATAACCATAGAGCTTTCCACCAGCCAAATATGCATGTAGTGATAGCGTTATTTCTGTTCTTGCTCTACTGTGTTATTTTGCCAGCATATTCCATGTGCTGACCCATTTTCGGGCTGCAACGTATTATGTTGCAGACTTTTCAGATGAGGAGTAAGGTTCGTTAGGTCGTTGCCGTGCAGCTCAGCTATACCGTTGGAGTTGATGGACTCACTTTATCTTCCAAGCCTTCCGCTGTTATCGTATTAGATGGCCTTAAGCCATATTTATTGTAATAAGTTCTCTTTTGAGACATTTGATGTAATAAGTGTGTGATTGCTACTCTGTTATAAATCCTCGAGAACTGTATGTGTCAGCATTACCGATCTAGGGATGACACTGAAACACAGAGACTTGACCGTTTGAGGTCAGGTTGCTACAAGATGGTATCAGAGCACACGCTGAGTGTAGGACACGACCACTAAGCTAAAGCCCTAGATCACTATTCTCTTCTCATTTCTGACTCCTCTCCATTTTCTACTCTTTAGGATGGCGAACGCAAGGAACAAGTTTGCACAACCGGATGAAGACGCCCCCTTTGGACGACACTTGAAGGAAGTCACTAGGTACCTGAACATTGGAATACCAAGCTTCACCGGGACTTACAATGCCACCTTACCAGAAGAGGAGCGATGGATGATTCAAGTTCAAGTTCCAGGAAGGACATTCACGCCAGTCACTAAGCCCATAGAGTTTTCTTTCGATGCACCAACCTAGAGTCTACGAAAGAGTATGGTAGCTCACATCACCATGGGACGCATTGGAGAAGTTTATCATAAGGAGCTTAAGGATACTATCTATCAGATTTGTGGGCACCGAGATGAGCAATGGGAGACGATCAACACCAGGAAGGATAGATCAATTGCAGCCTTCATCTAGGAGTTAAACCAGCACATTCTTCACCAGGAGAACCAGATGTGCGCAGGAATGATAGATCTGAAGAAGGCGGTGACTAGGATCACAGAACTGGAGGAAGAACTTAAGGCTACATGTGAAGATTATGAGGAGGAAATCGTCGTACTAGTGGAGAGGAATGACGATTTGGAAAGGAAGCTAGGAGTATTCATGGGAGACCCCGCACCAGGAGGAGAAGACGAAGAACCCAAGGAGATTCGTCCGGAGGACTACATCATCATCGACGACACCGACATGGACCCCGACGATAGCGATGATGACTATGAAGACGAAGCTGGAGTAGACATCATGGAGTCTTCAACCGAGGAATATTTTTAGTAGACCACCACATCAGTAGTAGTATTCCACCATGTATATAGTATAGTCGGAGCACTTTTGTAACGATAGTTAGATCGATTGTATGCCCTTGCTTGTTTGATTGAGTGAAATGATTGTGTTTGTCTCATGTGCATATGGGTAGTGTTTTTCTCATTAGACCTAATTCTACTCTAATCTCTCCCCTCTAAACCCATCAGATGCCTCCGGGACGTGACCCTGGATTTACCTTCCCAACGGAACTCACTCAGTTGAAACAACAAGAGAATACATTGATGCAGTTGTTAGTTCAGAATCAAGGCAACAAGAACAACCCACCGCCACCACCACCAGTTGATAACTTAGCCAATTTTTTGAGGTTGTAGCCGCTGGTGTTTTCCAGTAGCACCGAGTCGATAGTGGCAGATGATTGGCTCCCCATGATTGGAAGGGAGTTAACCACTGCAGGATGTACAGATGCTGAGAAGGTGCGTTTTGCCGCACATTAGTTGGATGGACCAGCAGCCTCATGGTGGGAGAATTACACTGTCACCTACCCTATAGCCACTGTTACATGGGACCAGTTTCAGCAAGCTTTCCGTACAACCCATGTCTCAACTGGAGCTATGAGTATGAAGAAACGTGAGTTTCTCAACTTGCGCCAGGGGAACGTACTGTGGCTCAGTACGCGGATGAGTTTAGCAAGTTATCTCGCTATGCCCCTGACGATGTGGCCACAGATGCCGCAAAGCAGGAGAAGTTTATGGAAGGGCTGAATGATGAGATGAGCATGCAGTTGATGGTGGCAACATTCAACAACTACCAGGAGTTGGTAGATAAGGCTCTTATGATTGAAGGGAAGCAGCAGCAGATTGAGAGCCGTAAGAGGAAGTATGGACAAGGAAGGTATAATTCAGGAGCTCAACAGAAACCTCGCCTAACCCCGAACACGGGAGGACTTGTTCATAACCATGGAGGCCACACCCACAATGGAGGAAGTAACCATAATCATACTGGCCCAAGGAATGGGAAATGGAATGGAGCAAGCAACAATCAGAACCGTTCCAATCCAGCCACACCCGTGAAGAGAGACCTAAGCCA
Source organism: Triticum dicoccoides (assembly GCF_002162155.2). Classification (NCBI taxonomy): domain Eukaryota; kingdom Viridiplantae; phylum Streptophyta; class Magnoliopsida; order Poales; family Poaceae; genus Triticum; species Triticum dicoccoides. Next base: position 255,855,652 of record NC_041382.1, read on the forward strand.
CGTTACTTGTTTCAAGTGCGGGAAGACTGGACACTATGCCACGGATTGCCCTGAAGCGAAGAATGGAAACGGCAATGGGAGCGCTGGAAAGAAGCCCAATCCATTCAACAAAGGACAAGTGAACCACATTAACGTGGAGGAGGTTGAAGAGCAGCCAGACGCAGTTATTGGTAAGTTTTTGGTTAAGTCTTTTACCGCCCTTGTTCTTTTTGATACTGGTGTATCACATTCATACATATCAAGGGAATTCGTGGATGATACGTGTCGGTGTCAAAACTGGCAGATCTCGGGTAGGGGGTCCCGAACTGTGCGTCTAAGGCGGATGGTAACAGGAGGCAGGGGACACGATGTTTACCCAGGTTCGGGCCCTCCTGATGAAGGTAAAACCCTACGTCCTGCTTGATTGTTCTTGATGATATGAGTATTACAAGAGTAGATCTACCACGAGATCAGAGAGGCTAAACCCTAGCAGCTAGCCTATGGTATGATTGTATGTTGTCCTATGGACTAAAACCCTCCGGTTTATATAGACACCGGAGGGGGTTAGGGTTACACAAGGTCGGTTAAAAAGGAGGAGATATACATATCCGTATTGCCTAGCTTGCCTTCCACACCAAGTAGAGTCCCATCCGGACACGGGACGAAGTCTTCAATCTCGTATCTTCACAGTCCAACAGTCCGGCCAAAGGATATAGTCCGGCTATCCGGACACCCCCTAATCCAGGACTCCCTCAGTAGCCCCTAAACCAGGCTTCAATGACGATGAGTCCGGCGCGCAGTGTTGTCTTCGGCATTGCAAGGCGGGTTCCTCCTCCGAATACACAACGGAAGAGTTTGAATACAAGGATAGTGCCCGACCCTGCAAAATAAGTTCCACATACCACCGTAGAGAGAATAATATTTCCACAAATCTAATCTGCTGACACGTTTTGACATCATGACAGCATGCCACGGCCCGGTCATTATTTGAACCATTTTTCTTCAAAACCAGCCCCGCACATAACGCGAGGCGGTTTCTTGACACGTCTTGTCAAAGCAGTGATCGTGTTCCCCTTATCACGGGATTCTCATCAATACAAACGTGGGTAACCCAACCGTGCCTGTTGGTATGACTCCTAGATCTTAGGTAAGTCTCAAACGGCCATGAGGAGGATGCCTGATATTCACCCTCTTTATAAAGGGACAAGGCTTTTTCTCCCCCCCCCCGCGCTCAATCTAATCCTTCCTCCGCCTCAAGTTCTAACACCCAAAGCTCAGGTCAGGTGCTTCGGACCTTCAATTATGTCCGGATCCAGCCTTCAAGGCCGGTGGATGCCTTCCTCCGTCACAGAGGAGGACATCAAGAAGTTGAGGGAGGCCAGATATCTGACCGCCGAAATTTCGCATAGGCTGCCCGCCCGAGGGCAGGTCGTCCCTACTCCCGAACCCAACGAAAGCGTTGTGTTCGTCTCCCACTTCCTCCGAGGGCTAGGCCTTGCTCTGGATCCCTTTGTTAGGGGTCTTATGTTCTATTACGGGCTAGATTTTTATGATCTGGCCCCGGATTCCCTTCTTCACATCTCGTCATTCATTGTCATATGTGAGGCCTTCCTCCGCATTACCCCTCACTTCGGCCTGTGGCTCAAGACCTTCTATGTGAAGCCAAAGACGATCGAGGGGTAGTACGCAGCGTGCGGAGGTGCTTTAATAAGCAAAATTGTTGACGCTCCATGGCCAAAGGGTTCCTTTCCAGAGGTGTCCGGATTGTGGCAGTGGGAGTGGTTTTACATCACAGCTCCCCGAAGTGCCAAATGGGCAGTTGCCCCCACCTTTTGCTCGGGCCCCCCACCACAACTGATGTCATGGATTAGCAGGGGGCTGAGCTGGGGTCCAGCCAAGGACGTTCTAGTACTGCAGAGCCGTATCCTAGATCTCTTCGAGCGAGACTTCAGTCTGGTTATGGTAATGCAAGTTATGCTGGTTCGTCGAGTCTAGCCTTGCAAACACCGACCCCTCCGCATGTGGGAATTCAACCCGGAAGGACCGCGCACTATTCACCATTTCCTCGGCATGACGCACGAGGAGATGTACAAATCGTTCTTCGAACCCCAAATAGAGTGTCCGGACACCACCGAGGACGTGGGCCTAAGCTGCAACCGCCCCGCTGCCCCAGTAAGTAATCCCATGGCCGAACACACTGTCCTTTTATTTATCATGACATCATTCTGAAGGATCGCTCTTTGACCAGGACTGGATAACAAAGGCGAAGATGATCCGATGTTCGGCCCCCCTTCATGTTGGCTTGGACAATCCGGTGGTGGAAAAAATGCTCGAGCCAGCACCTTGTCTAGCACCCTCAAAGGAAGATGAAGGGGGAATAAAGAGGGCGAAAGCGGGCCTCCTTCGCTACCTATTCCAACCGAGGGAATGAGCGCCTCCGCGAGGGAGGATAACACAGGGGAAGAATCTGACATTCTCTCTCCCCGGGGAAGGAAGAGGACTACCTCTGAAGATCCGGAAACTAAGGTTTCCAAACGTGAGAAGAAATCTCAGCCAGAGGGTCCTTCCTCAGAGGGTATTCTTGCCGCATAATGTCCGCGCGGGGATCAGCCCTCTACCGAGCTGTAAGTAATCAGAAAGTGCTTAATGGTGAAGATATCCTACCTTACTTCCGAAGACAAAAATCGATGCTTATAAATTGTAGTCCGGATCGCAGCCCTTCTCGACAGAGTTCATCTTCGGGGGATCTTCTTCTAGAGATGATGGAGAGCGAAACGCCTCCCCTGGACTCCCCAGCTCAAGAAGCGGGCGACCTTGAAGTGTCGTTGCGAAGGGTACTAGGGCCAGAGGATAACCCTTTGGCTACCCAGAATCCCTAGTATCCGGCTCCTAAGGAGAGCGGCAGCAAGGGTCCGTACTGTGTGCGGTTGGACGCGCTGAAGGATCTTCTGAGGAAAGCTGCCGTCTTGAAAGCACATCGTACGCCAATGGGTACGATAATTGAAAGGATTTCATCTGCTGAAAGCGGGTTGCATGAAGCTTTTATGAGTCTACTGAAAGGCTTCGAGGTACGTGAAATAATGTATGCTTTTAATAGTACTGCATACATTACGTATGCCCATGCAGATAGTAGCCCCTGAGACTCTGGTTGTCGTCGAGGACGGCGGCAAACAGAGGATCATAGTCCCAGGTAATAACCAGACCGCCTTTATGTGCAGGTGGTTGAAGCTTCGGTGGCTAGCCGGACTGATGGGTTTGCCGAACTAAGGCGGCAACTGGATGCCGCAGATGCCGTTATCGTGCTTGTCAACAAGCGGCTTGATGAGGCACAGGGTGAGTGATTTTTCTGGTGATCGTCACATAATAAGAGTAGCATGATGCCAGTATCTTTAATATGTTGTGACTGCAGATGGAGCTGCCACCGTGGAGACCCTTCGGGCGGAGCTTGCCCGAGCCAAGGAGCAAGGAAGGAGTAGCAATGCAGCCGCTTTAAAGGCGGCCGAAGAGTTAAGGGCCGAATAGGCCGCGCATTGCGAGAGCAAGAAAAAAAATAGCCAAGATGGCTGTAGAGTTAAAAGATGCTGCTGACCGTTACCAGCTTCTTGAAGAAGAAAACCGGGCGAAGGCGACGGACCTGGAGAAGGCCCATGTGGCTGCCAAGGAAGCCCGCTCCAAAATTAGAGCGACGAAGGAGGAGCTGAATCAAGCTGCAAATATCGTGTTTGGGAAGCCCTTCTTGTTGCGGACTAAGTTCGGAGATCCGAAGTATGCTCCTCTAGACCGGCTATGGAGTTCTGCGGACGCGTACATGGAGGATTTGGCTGCAAGTGCTGCTGATGCATTCGAGTACTTCAAGGATCAGAAAGGTCCCGAAGTGGAAAAGCTATTCTGGTCACAGTTTCATGCTCCAGTCCGTCCGCTGCTGCTGAATGAGCGATTGACCGGTTGGGCCGAGCTCCATAGGTTGTCCGGACTTGCCATGAGGTCCGTTGTGGATCATTTGTGGCCGGGAGGGCCAAGGCCAAATAGCTACTTTAGCTTAGTGCAACAATTCCTTGATGCTGCGCCACACATCGATGTTGTAAAGAGATCAGCGTGCATAGAAGGTGCGCGGATGGCCCTTGCCCGTGTCAAAACATACTGGGCAGAGATGGAGGCCACCACAGTTGCGGCACAGGGTTCGGCCATAGGCCGAGTGGCTACCGAGCACTACTTTGAAGAAGTCCTTGAAGGCGCTTGTTCAATAGAGGCTCAGTGCTCGAAGAATATTATTTTCCAGTGACATGTAGTCCCATTGTACAAACAATGTTTTTTCTGAATTAATCAAGGCTGTATTTATACTTTTGCCCGAAAGTACTATGACGCCTCATGTGCGGCCGTTTATGTATATATGTATATAACCTAGAAGTTTAAAGTTGTCGGCTTCCGCCCCCACGCATATAATGCGGGGGTGTTCGCAAAAGATGCATATCCACACTTGATCCAACGTCTTGGTCCGTTAAGGAGGTGATAGCATAGCGAACGAGGCAATCGGACTATATTGCTTTAACACTTTCACTTAGCCATAGGAGTTTGACAGTGGGGCTACTATATAGCCCCAGGTACTTCTGCGCTCGTCCGAATACGGGGCGCGTATGTACAAGACCGGGAAACGTCCCTTCGTTAATGAAGAGGAATCCCGAAGATTCTGATTAGTCATCGAGTGGTTGACCAGTCTCTCGCTATATCACGACAGTTAGTTTTTGGCTTTCTCTAGTGAGGTGCTCATCCGGATGAACCAGAGCACAATCGCAGTAGTTCTCCCAGTGCTACCTTAGCCGATATAACGGAACGTAAGGTACCAAAACGTGGGAGCCGGGCAAAACCAACATTTTACCAAAGACATGATTCGGAGCTGATGCATATAGGGCCAAACTCGCGACGCCGAACACTCCCTAAGGTGTTTGGTCTTTATAACATATACCGGGCTAAACAATGCCCTTTATAAGAAACCCCATGTGTCCAGGTACGTGCATAATCCTGGCGTGGCCACATGCCAATAACGCCGGCATCCTTCTCGGTTGTGTGGAGTATCCGGAGGATGTGAGCAACAAGAGACAGTAAAAAGGTTTACGCATGGCCTTAATCTAAAAAGAAACCTTTGGGAAGGTCCCTCCTGCACGTCTGCGCCTATGTCTCCGTTGTGCCGTGTCCTAGACGGGTGTAGCACGATTGTCACCTGCAAAAGGAAAGAACTTAGGTGAAACTTGCCGTGCCAAAAAGAAGAATAATTATCAAAATTCTAGAGAGGCCTGGTTGAGCCGGGCTGGCCCTAATTGCACGTGGGAAGCACCTGGTATCGTTTTATGAGGGTTCGAAAACCAATCTCATGCATGTATGATGGAATGCCGGACTCGTCTAACCGTGTCCGTGGTCTTGACGACTTGCCATTTTTTCTGGTTGGTGAGGCCGTCTAGTGTGCGGCTGTTAGAGCCGCCGCGTCCTCTTCCATACGTAAAGAACGGTTGGCATTTCCGCTAACTATGATGATGCCTCGTGGACCGGGCATCTTGAGCTTGAGAAAAGCATAATGCGGTATTGCGTTAAAACGAGCGAAAGTCGCTCTTCCGAGCAGTGCTTGATAATCACTACGGAATGGAGCGATGTGAAAAGTTAACATTTCGCTTCGGAAGTTATCGGGAGAACCGAATACCACCTCTAGTAGTAGAGAGCCCGTACAGCGGGCCTCTTGGCCTGGTATTACAGCCTTGAAGGTAGTATTACTGTGGCTTATTTGTGTCGGGTCTATCCCCATTTTGCGAACTGTGTCCTGATATATCAGATTTAGATCACTGCTGTCGTACATTAGGACCCTTGTGAAATGGTACCCATTTATTATTGGGTCAAAAACCAAGGCCTTCAGTCCTTCGCGCCGGATTTTTGTATTGTGATCCCTACGATCAAAAGTGATCGGGCAGGCCAACCAGGGGTTGAGCCTAGGGGTGACGGGCTTTATGGCGCGTGTGCATCGGGGTGTGTGATTGCTTCTCCCCTTTGTCACATGGATCACATTTACTATTTTAACCTCTGGTGGGAATTTTTTCTGTCCTCCGGTTCTTTGCTGGCGAGGTTCATCCTCATCTTTGCTTGGTATCTCTTCCCCTTTGTGTTCGGCGTTTAGCTTACCGGCCTGCTTGAAGACCCAACATTCTCTGTGGGTATGATTTGCAGGTTTGTCTGGGGTGCCGTGAATCTGACAGAGTTTGTCAAGAATTTTGTTTAGGCCAGATTGTCCTTCTCTGCTGCCTTTGAAAGGCTTTTTCCGCTGACCTGGTTGAGAGCCCCTGAATCCGGCGTTTACCACCATGTTATCTGGGCTACCTTCTTTATTTTGATGCTTGTTTTTGTTGCATCGTGGTTTACCATTGCCATCCCTGACTTTGGATGTGCTTGGGTCGCTGGTGCTGCTATGGGCCAACCAGCTATCCTCTCCCGCACAAAAGTGGGTCATGAGGCTTGTTAGGGCTGCCATTGTTCTCGGTTTTTCTTCACCGAGGTGTCTGGCGAGCCATTCGTCTCGAACGCTGTGTTTGAAAGCTGCTAAGGCTACGTCGTCCGGACAGTCGACAATTTGGATCTTCTTGGTGAGGAACCTGTTCCAAAGCTTTCGGGCGGGCTCTCCGGACTGTTGGATTATATGACTTAAATCGTCTGCATCTGGAGGCCGGACATAAGTCCCTTGAAAATTGGCCCGGAAAGCGTCCTCGAGCTCCTACCAACTTCCAATTGAGTTTTCGGGAGGCTTTTCAGCCAATGCCTAGTTGGCCCTTTAAGCTTGAGGGGCAAGTATTTAATGGCATGGAGATCGTCTCCACGAGCCATATGGATGTGGAGGATGAAGTCCCCTATCCAGACTCCAGGGTCTGTGGTTCCATTGTACGCCTCTATGTTCACCGGTTTGAATCCCTCTGGGAATTCGTGATCCAGCATCTCATCAGTGAAACATAAGGGGTTTGCAGCACCCCTGTATTGGGATGCGCCATGGTGTTCGGACGGTTGTAGTATTCGGTGTTGGCTGTGTATCGTAACGTGCTTCCTAGATCCATAGACAGATCTGGTCGCGCCGGATTTGTGACGCAAGTTCTCACATAGATCGTGTGTTGACTTATGCATGACTTTGTTAGCCGCTCTATCGCGTTCACAGGGTGGTTAATCCGGCCGGTTGGCCGTATCACTTTTCGGCTGTATGGGCTCTAAGGCCTCATCGTCGAATTCCGGTAATAGCTTGCACTTCGGATAGCTATTTGAATGGTAACTTCCACCATACTTTGTTACTTTATTCCACTTGTTGTTGAGCGTATTTTGTGCGACCTTGAGCCTTTGCTTCTATTTCTTCAGGCTTCTCGCTGTGGCAATAAGCCTTCTGCAGAGGTTCTCTTGCTCCAAGTGTGTTTCCGGGAAGATGGGTGCATCTTCGTCCGGACTGTTTTCTTCCCTAGACGGGGATTGATGAGGCGTATCTTTGGCGTCATCGTGTTCGGACATCGGATCCGTATTATGTGTGCAGTTTGCATCTTGATCACGTTCTGCCACCGGGATGGTGCAGTTGTCGTTTCTTCCCGAGTCATGTGGACTATTATTATCGTTGTTTTTGCTGTGGCGGGACTTAGAGCGGTGCCGCTGACGTTGTCGCTTGGGTTGCTTCTTGGAGTGGTCATCCTCCGCTTTCTCATCGCCATTGGCTTCTTTGGGGGTGTCCACCATGTATACGTCATGTGATGAAGTAGCGGTCAGCGCCCTACGGGCGGTGGTTCCGGCTCGTCTCCTGCATCGTCGTCCATACCATTGATGTCTTCGGAGTCGAAGTCGAGCATGTCGGTTAAGTCGTCGACAGTGGCTACTAAGTGGGTGGTGGGTGGGCAGCGAATTTCTTCGTCGTCCGCATCCCATTCTAGCCGGACATAGTTCGGCCAGGGTTCTCCTGACAGGGAGAGAGACCTTAATGAATTTAGCACATCTCCGAAAGGTGAGTGCTGAATGATGTCCGTGGAGGTGAACTCCATGATCGGCGCCCAGTCGGACTCGATGGGCACGAATATGAGCGGCTCGGAGTCCGTGGCCGGAGATGAATCCAGTGGTTTGGCGACACGGCTCTCCTAAGGGGTGAAGTCAGTATCTGTCTCTATCACCACTGAGAGTGCGGCCTCCATGGTGGGGTCCATCCCTCCGCTCTCAGATGGCGCGACTTGCTCCGGATTGATGGACGGAGTAGCTGTGGATGCGATCTCCCGAACACTGTCCGACAACAGAGTTACGTCATGCTCGTCAAGACTGTATGGCGCGTCTGACCTGGGCTCGAATCTGTCGAAGATCAAGTCTCCGCGGATGTTGGCCTTGTAGTTCAAGTTTCCAAATCTGACCCGATGGCCAGGGGCGTAGCTCTCAATCTGCTCTAGATGGCCAAGCGAATTGGCCTGCAGTGCGAAGCCGCCGAATATGAAGATCTGTCCGGGGAGGAAAGCCTCACCCTGGACCGCATCACTAGCGATGATTGAAGGAGCCATCAAGCCTTATGGTGGCGACACAATGGAACTCTAAATGAAAGCACCAATGTCGGTGTCAAAACCGGCGGATCTCGGGTAGGGGGTCCCGAACTGTGCGTCTAAGGCGGATGGTAACAGGAGGCAGGGGACATGATGTTTACCCAGGTTCGGGCCCTCCCGATGGAGGTAAAACCCTACGTCCTGCTTGATTGTTCTTGATGATATGAGTATTACAAGAGTAGATCTACCACGAGATCAGAGAGGCTAAGCCCTAGAAGGTAGCCTATGGTATGATTGTATGTTGTCCTACGGACTAAAACCCTCCGGTTTATATTGACACTGGAGGAGGCTAGGGTTTCACAAGGTCGGTTACAAAGGAGGAGATATACATATCCGTATTGCCTAGCTTGCCTTCCACGCCAATTAGAGTCCCATCCAGACACGGGACGAAGTCTTCAATCTTGTATCTTCATAGTCCAACAGTCTGGCCAAAGGATATAGTCTGGCTTTCCGGAGACCCCCTAATCCAGGACTCCCTCAATACGTCTCCAACGTATCTATAATTTTTGATTGGTCCATGCTATATTATCTTCTGTTTTGGATGTTTATGGGCTTTATTATACACTTTTATATTATTTTTGGGACTAACCTATTAACCCAGAGCCCAGTGCCAGTTTCTGTTTTTACCTTGTTTTAGAGTATCGCAGAAAAGGAGAATCAAACAGAGTCCAGTTGACCTGAAACTTCACGGAACTTATTTTTGGAAGTAAAGCAACCAGGGAGACTTGGAGTCCATGTAAGGGAAGCAACGAGGAAGCCACGAGGCAGGGGGCGCGCCCACCCCCTGGGCGTGCCCTCCACCCTCATGGGCCCCTTGTGGCTCCCCTGACGTACTTCTTCCGCCTATATATCTCCACATACCCTAAAACAATTGGGGAGCAGAATAGATCAAGAGTTCCGCCGCCAGAAGCCTCCTTATCCACCGAAAGCCAATCTAGACCCATTCCAGCACCCTACTGGAGGGGCAATCCTTCTCCGGTGGCTATCTTTATCATCCCGGTGCTCTCCATGACGAGGAGGGAGTAGTTCTCCCTCGGGGCTGAGGGTATGTACCAGTAGCTATGTGTTTGATCTCTCTCTCTCTCTCTCTCTCTCTCTCTCTCTCGTGTTCTTGATTTGGCAGGATCTTGATGTATCACGAGCTTTGCTATTATAGTTGGATCTTATGTTTCTCCTCCCCCTCTACTCTCTTGTAATGGATTGAGTTTCCCCTTTGAAGTTATCTTATCGGATTGAGTCTTTAAAGATTAGAGAACACTTGATGTATGTCTTTGCCGTGCATATCTGTGGTGACAATGGGATATCACATGATTAATTTGATGTATGTTTTGGTGACCAACTTGCGGGTTCCGCCCATGAACTTATGCATAGGTGTTGGCACACGTTTTCATCGTGATTCTCCGGTTGAAACTTTGGGGCACTCTTTGAGTTCCTATGTGTTGGTTGAATAGATGAATCTGAGATTGTGTGATGCATATCGTATAATCATACCCACGGATACTTGAGGTGGCATTGGAGTATCTAGGTGACATTAGGGTTTTTGGTTGATTTGTGTCTTAAGGTGTTATTCTAGTACGAACTCTAGGGTTGTTTGTGACACTTATAGGAATAGCCCAACGGATTGATTGGAAAGAATAACTTTGAGGTGGTTTCGTACCCTACCACCATCTCTTCGTTTGTTCTCCGCTATTAGTGACTTTGGAGTGACTCTTTTTTGCATGTTGAGGGATAGTTATGTGATCCAATTATGTTATTATTGTTGAGGGAACTTGCACTAGTGAAAGTATGAACCCTAGGCCTTGTTTCAACATATTGCAATACCGTTTGTTCTCATTTTTATCATTAGTTACCTTGCTGTTTTTATGTTTTCAGATTACAAAAACCATTATCTACTATCCATATACCACTTGTATCACCATCTCTTCGCCGAACTAGTGCACCTATACAACTTACCATTTGGGTGTGTTGGGGACACAAGAGACTCTTTGTTATTTGGTTGCAGGGTTGCTTGAGAGAGACCATCTTCATCCTACGCCTCCTACGGATTGATAAACCTTAGGTTATCCACTTGAGGGAAATTTTCTACTGTCCTACAAACCTCCGCACTTGGAGGCCCAACAACGTCTAGAAGAAGAAGGTTGTGTAGTAGACATCAGGCTGCATCCAACTTGCTTGCTCACGAAGACCTAGGGCACTTGAGGAGGCCCATTGTTGGAATATACAAGCCAAGTTCTATAATGAAGATTTCCCACTAGTATATGAAAGTGACAAAACAAGAGACTCTCTATGATGAAGATTATGGTGCTACTTTGAAGCACAAGTGTGGCAAAGGATAGTACCATTGTCCCTTCTCTCTTTTTCTCTGTTTTCATATTTGAGATTTATCAAATATTGAAACAAGGATTTTTGGTTCTAATTATTTTTCTCTCTGAAAATATTTCATATTAAAATATATCAGAGGAGATAATATGACTTCTCCAAAATAAATGAAATATTGGAGGAAAAATATTAAAATCAAATATTTGATTTTATTCGGAGTTTATTGCTATTTTATTTGAAAATTGCACGTTTTTCAAAGTTGCATTTTAGGGCCAAGAAAATGTTCATCTTGTTCTAAATATTTTATTTAGACGGTGAAAATTTGTTTTGGCATTTTTAGATTTTTATTTTATTTTCTAGGATTTATTTAGTTCTGGCAAAATTATTTAAAAAAATGCAGCGCCTGACTGGGCCGAGGCCCAGCCGAGCCAGGCCGCCGACCCACCTCCCCGCGCCGCCGTCTCCCACCTGGAGACCGCGCCCTCCGCCGCCGCATGCCGTGGCCGAGTCGGCCACGACCCCCGCCCCCTTCCCCAAGCCACGCCACCCCCTCTTATAAGCCGACCCGGGCCCCCCTGGAGCCCCGAAGCCGCCCGCCGCCGCTGCAAGCCGCCCGCCCCGCCGCC
>NC_041382.1:255867503-255896931 GCF_002162155.2 Triticum dicoccoides
CTGCCGACACACGCCGCCGCCTCGCCGCAGTCCCGCCGGAGCCGCCCCGCCTCGCCGGAGCCTCGCTGGAGGTATACGCCGCCGCTGCCGCCCGTTCGGTTTTATTTAAAAAAACCGATCCGGTTTTTTAGAGAACCCCTAGTTCATTTTTTAGATCGCTTCGCCGGTTTTTCTCGGTTTAGTTACTATGTGGACGTTCGTCCGTATGTTTGTTTTAATGAACGGTGTTCACTCGTTAACCGCAGACAACGAACGTTCATTCGTTAGCCTGTTCGTCAGTTTTCTTTTTCTCGAATTTTCCACGATTATTTTTCAATCGCGATTTCTGATCCGATTTTTGTTTCAGTTTATCTTTTCGCTCGTTTATCAGAATCAGGCGATTCAAGTGCCTAGATCTTCGTCTCGAAACCCTCTTTCCGTTTAGTCAACTTGAACATGATTTCAGTACTGTAGAATTTGGCCTTAGTCCAGATTAGTAAACGGATCTTGTTTCTTTCGTAGTTTGAGTTTCGTTGCTCCGTTTGATTTGATTCTTTTTGCAAACCGGAGTTCGTAAGTTGAACTTTCTGGTTAGATCTTCTTATTTTAGATTTACCCGTGTTTTCCTTGCTTGATTGCTTATGTATGCTATTGTTTGTTTGCGATAGAACACGAGGAGTGCGAAGCGTGCTACTACGAGTCCCTAGGTTTTGTGGATCATCAGCAAGGCAAGTAACACTTTGATCATACCCCTTTATCACCCAGTTTTTATGCATTAGTTCCAATCCTCAAACATTGCATGATTAGGATGTGATTAACATGTGGGTTGGGAAGTAGTTGATGAGGTAGAACCTATTGCCCTGTTATATTCAAACCCTGGGAGTTACTTCTACGTATTGCATATATTTCTATGCTATGCTCGTAGACGTGGTTTGGATGAGTGAAATCCATGACAAATGTGAGATTGTTAATTAATGGTTCAATTTAAGGTGGCAACTTGAATACACATCTGGGTGGATTGTTTGTCGGGCACCTGGAGAACCCAGTGTTGTCCTAGGATATCCCGGAGTACCCGTGTGATAATCCTATGGTCCGCCACCCAGGCTCAAAGGGAACTGAGATATTTTCATGCTAGAAACTTCCGTGTTCAGCCAATAGCTATTATGGCTCTAGCATAGTTGAGTAAGTTGCGTGAAGCTCTTGAAGAGGTGGATCAGCAGGTAGAGGGATGTAGGTTGGTATGGTCTGCCCGGAGTAGGGAGTTAATGCTTCTGAAAGACTGTGTCTCGGTCATCCATTTTTCAAACACCATGTAGTGCAAGAAATCCAACGGAGGAGATCGAGTCTTGTGGGGAAAAGTGCGCAAACCTCTATAGAGTGTATAAACTAATCATGGTTAGCCGTGTCCCCGGTTATGGACATCTTGAGTATCTAGTACTTGGAGTATCATAAGTATCTCATCACTACTAAATAATATTGTTGGGTTGTTAATTACTTTAATTGGGATTGAGTTGGAGGAACCTTCTCAATGTTGTTTCAACTACCATGATAGTTAAATAAAATCTATTCCGTTGTTGTAGGAAAAATTTGGTTTTTCGCAAAAACTATAACCATAGAGCTTTCCACCAGCCAAATATGCATGTAGTGATAGCATTATTTCTGTTCTTGCTCTACTATGTTATTTTGCCAGCATATTCCATGTGCTGACCCGTTTTCGGGCTGCAACGTATTATGTTGCAGACTTTTTAGATGAGGAGTGAGGTTCGTTAGGTCATTGCCATGCAGCTCAGCTATGCTGTTGGAGTTGATGGACTCACTTTATCTTCCAAGCCTTCCGCTGTTATCGTATTAGATGGCCTTCAGCCATATTTATTGTAATAAGTTCTCTTTTGAGACATTCGATGTAATAAGTGTGTGATTGCTACTCTATTATAAATCCTCGAGTATTATGGGTGTCAGCATTACCGATCCAGGGATGACACTGAAGCACAGAGACTTGACCGTTTGAGGTCGGGTCGCTACACGAGATGCGCAGGTGCTGAGGATTTGGTCGGAGCAGCTGAGGACTTTGGCAGAGGAGCTGAGGACTTGGGAGCAGCATGAGGAGTTGGCCGTGAGGGCTTTGAAGAGTCTAGTCATGAGGGAATTGCTGAGGAACTTGGCTGTGAGGGCATTGAGGGTGAAGCACTTGGCTTGTGAGCAGGCTTCTTTGGCTTGCTTGCAGAGGCCTCAGCAATGGCAGTAGCAGCAGAATCTTCATTAAATTTCCTCACTGCTTCCTTAGCTACTTTGGCTAGCTTGGCCTGGTGCTTGGCCCATTCATCAGGATAATCCTCACCGTGCTTGAGGCTGGTGGGATCTTCTTCTTTTGCCAGGTGCCAATGGAGGTCTTGGGCATGGAGGATTGAGAGCGAATTTCTTCATGTACTTGGGAGTAACATACCTGTACTCCCTCCACTCTCTTGCCCATGTCCTCTCAATCTTTTGAATGCGCACCTTGCGCTGATTTTTGTCCTCAGGGGGTGTGCAGTACCCAGCATAAATATCATCAGGGATTTCAAACGTTGTGTTAACCTCAGGCCTCTTTCCTCCTTTCTGTGGCTTCTTTCCATCAACCATTTTCTTCAGATGAGGAATTTGAACAATGGAATTCTCTAAAGATGTATGCAACTTTTCTTCGAGGAATGCTGCAAGTGAGTTAAGTTGATGAGAACCTAGTGATTCAGCAGCTGACATGAGTACCTGTGAACAGAGTATAGTTGCGAGGAATATGGAGAGGTCATATGCGTTCTCAGAGTTTTTTCAAAAAGAACAAGTTTGAGGAATTTGACCAGACGAGTCTTGAAGAATTTCACTAAGCGTTCTTTGTCTTAGGTTCTAGAGTTGTATAGATCGAAAATCCACACAATTGAGGAATGTTGAAGAAAAATATAGCTTAGAGAAATGAATCAAGAACAGATGACATGTGAGGTGTTCAGTGTGTGACGAATTTCAAGAATAAACTCCTTTGAAGATTTTGTAGAAATTTGTCGAATCAAGGAGGGTAGTAAAAGTAACTTTTAATTACCCTGGATGAAGAACACGACGAACTGAGAGGTGTAGATGTGAAGTTCGTCAGTTCAGATCTTCCACGCCCTAACTTGGAAGAGGAAGACAGCTACGGCGGCGATGGAGTGAAGAAATCCGCAGTCGGCGCGAGTACGATGCTGACGAGGTCGAGGCAGTGAAGCTCTTCCTCACCGGTGACGATGAAGTAGCGGCGACGGTAGGGTTTGAGAAGCTCGAGCTGTAGTGAGAATGAGCAGAGTAAAAGTGAAGTGAGGAAGGGAAGGGGTATTTATAGCCATGGTGAAAAAACTGTTCGCCCGAAGAAATTGGATGAACGTGCCCCTGACCCTTCTCATTCGCTTGACATGTGTCACCCACGTACTGAGAAGTGGAGATCGTGTGAGATCATGGGTGAAAAGATAAGTGTTGTCGTGGGATGTGGAACGGTTTGAGCGGCAAAGCCAAAAATTTAGATAGGATAAGTTAAAAGTTTCGTTCGCAAATTCTTTAGCTGACAAGGACACAGTGAAGATTTTGAACGAGTTTCAAATAGAACGCACATGAAGAATTTGTGAATAGATTGGGTTGAGTATAGCATAGAGGGGGAATGGTCCGATCACATTCACATACCAGAAAAGGCAATACGAATAAATAGCTATAAATGAATGCTGTAGACGACATAAACTCATATATATATATAGCCAATGAAGAAAATGACGGAAATGGTGAAGACAATGCAAGTTGAAAAACAACAGAGGAATTTCAAAGAACTGAGGAAAAACTCAATTGACGATTTTCAACATTTTGTGGTGGCGTGACCCACCGTATAAGAATGATGATTTCAGACACCGCGTACAATTGTCGTAGGGTTCTGGGAATCAAATTCTTCATTAATTTATTCACACTTAGAGTGTTATTCTTCATTGATTGAAGAAAAACATTTCTTCATGTGTTGCACATCTAAGTCATCAATTTTGCTTAAGTGTTAGGATGAGTGTCCTTTTTAAAGAACATTAGAAGATTCTTGGATATTTAGCTCACACCGCAACTTTCTAAATCTCTTCTCATCCAAGGGCTTAGTGAAGATATCGGCTAGCTTTTATTCAGTCTTCACATGCTCAATAGAGATGTCTCCCTTCAACAAATGATCGCGAAGAAAATGATGATGAATCTGAATGTGCTTTGTCTTCGAGTGCTGAACTGGGTTATGAGGAATCTTGATGGCACTCTCTTGTCATACTAGAGTGGCACATTCTTCACGTTGACGTCGTAGTCCTTGAGAGTTTGCTTCATCCATAGTAGTTGAGCACAGCAAGAACCAACAACAATGTACTCAACTTCAGAAGTAGATAGTGATACGCAGTTCTGTTTCTTCGAGGACCAACAGAACAAATATCGTCCGAGGAAATGGCATGTGACAGATGTTGACTTGTGGTCAACACGATCACCAGCATAGTCAGAGTCTGAAAATCCAATGAGATCAAAAGCTGAGCCCTTGGGTTACCATAATCCAAGTGTTGGTGTGTGAGCTAGATATCGAAGAATGTGCTTCACAGCCTTATGGTGTGATTCCTTCGTTGTATCTTGAAATCGTGCACACATGCAAACACTAAGCATAATATCTGGCCTAGATGCACATAGGTACAATAAAGAACCAATCATGGAGAGGTATACCTTTTGATCGAAGTCAATACCATTTTCATCAATGCATAGATGACCATTTATGGGCATAGGGATTTTGACTCCTTTGCAATCTTGCATGCCGAATTTCCTCAGTACATCCTTGAGGTATTTCTCCTGAGATATGAATATGCCATTGCGTTGTTGACGAATTTGAAGACCTAAGAAGAATTGCAATTCTCCCATCATAGACATTTCATATTCCTCCCTCATCATATAACCAAATTCATCAGTATAACATTGGTCAGTATAGCCAAAGATAATACATCAACATATATTTGGCACACAAACAATTCATCATCATAAGATTTAGTGAAAAGATTTGGGTCAGGTGAACCGGGTTTGAAGCCTTTCTTCATGAGGAATTCCTTCAAAGTATCATACCACGCCTGTGGGGCCTGCTTGAGGGCATAGAGGGCCTTATTGAGTCTGAAGACTTTGTTAGGATGCTTTGGATCTTCAAAACCTAGGGGTTGAGCAACATATACTTCTTCCTCAAGCTTACCATTGAGGAATGCACTTTTCACATCCATTTGATATAAGATGATATCATGATGGTTAGCATAAGCAAGTAATATGCGAATAGCTTCAAGTCTAGCAACAGGTGCAAAAGTTTCATCGAAACCAATTCCTTCAACCTATGTGTAGCCTTGAGCTACAAGCCGTGCCTTATTCCTCACCACAAGGCCATTTTCATCTTTCTTGTTGCGGTAGATCCACTTTGTGCCGATGATATTGTGCTTGCAAGGATCTGGACATTTGACCAGTTCCCAGACGTTGTTGAGCTCGAATTGATGTAATTCCTCTTGCATGGCTTGAATCCACTCAGGCTCCAGAAATGCTTCATCTATCTTAGTGGGATCCATGATAGAGATGAAAGCAAAGTACCCACAAAAGTTAGATAAATGTGAAGCTCTTGAGCGTGTGAGAGGACCTGGAATGTTGATGTCACTAATGATTTTCTCAATTTGCACTTCATTTGCAACGCGAGGATGAGCGGGTTGTCGTTGAGGAATTTGAGCAGTGTTTTCTTCAACACCATTTTCTTCAGGTGCACCAGCATGACGTTCTCCATGTTCTGGAATGACTTCTTCAGCAGATTCTTCAGTAGTAATGACATCCTCAGTAGCCTTGAACTTAATAGATTCCTCAGGAGGTATTTCATCTGTCAGAGGAGGTAGGTGCTCTATTTGCGAGCCATTAGTCTCATCGAACCGCACATCTACAGTTTCAACAACCTTGTGATGACAGGTGTTGAAGACTCTATAGGTGTGTGAGTCCTTACCATAACCGAGCATAAAACCTTCATGTGCTTTCGGTGCAAATTTAGAACTATGATGAGGATCTCTAATCCAACATTTAGCACCGAAGACTTTGAAATAACTCACATTGGGTTTCTTGTCAATGAGAAGTTCATATGCTGTCTTCTTAAAGAATTTGTGAAGATATACCATATTGATGATGTGGCATGCAGTATCAATTGCCTCAGGACAGAAGCGTGGAGGCGTCTTGTACTCATCAAGCATAGTGCAGGCCATCTCAACAAGAGTCCTATTCTTGCGCTCCACGACGCCATTTTGCTGAGGAGTATAAGGAGCAGATAACTCATGAGTAATATCAAGTTCATCAAGATAGTCATCAAGGCCAGTGTTCTTGAACTCAGTTCCATTATCACTTCTGATGTGCTTGATCTTCACACCAAAGTTGGTTGAAGCCCTCGAAGAAAATCGTTTGAAGACTTCCTGCACTTCAGTTTTGTAAGTGATAATATGGACCCATGTATATCGACAATAATCATCAACAATGACGAAGCCATATAAAGATGCAACATTAGTAAATGTGGCATAGTGAGTAGGGCCAAAGAGATCCATGTGAAGCAATTCAAATGGTCGAGTAGTAGTCATGATAGTGTTTGCTGGATGCTTGGCCTTGGTCATCTTTCCAGCTTCACAGGCTCTGCATAAGTGATCCTTAAGGAATTTGACATTTCAATGCCAATGACATGCTTCTTCTTCGCGAGCGTGTGCAGATTCCTCATGCCAGCATGATCAAGTCGTCGATGCCATAGCCAGCCTTCTGAAGCTTTGCAAGTAGACATGTAGCAGGTTGTGGTCCTGTAGAGAAATCAACAATATAAAAATCTCCTCTCCTAAAGCCTTCGAAGACTTTGGAATTGTCAGCTTCCATGGTCACAACACAATAATACTTGCCAAAGACAACAACCATATCAAGATCACAAAGCATTGAGACAGACATGAGGTTGAACCCTAAGGACTCAACAAGCATGACTTTGTCCATGTGTCGATCCTTTCAGATTGCAACCTTACCTAGACCCAATACCTTGCTTTTGCCTTTGTCAGCGTAGGTGATATGCTTCAGGTGTGATGGAGATAAAGCAGAGTCCATCAATAAGCTCCTGTCACCAGTCATGTGATTTGTACATCCACTATCGAGGCCCCACTCAGTGGCTTTCGGTTGATCATCATGCAGATGAATTAGTCCAACTTACGAACTCATATACTTCATTCATGAAGAATATGGTATCAATTTCATCAAACAATAGAACAGATAAAGCAGTATGAGGACGTGAGAAATGAAAATTCATTTCTTCATGAATAGCTTGCGTCCTTTCAAGCATATTCATGTCTCCAGCAAATTCTTCAAACGATTAAGTTCGTCTGGAGACCTGACCCTGCATAAGAGGTTAGTTCTTTTTCTTCACCACCCACATCTGAAGGGGTGGCAAAGAGTTCATCATTCTGCGAACTCCATAAGAGAAGGGTGGCATAGATGCAAATCCACTTCATTTCACATAAGAGGGATTAGGGTAAGCATAAGAGTAAGCAGAGAAATTCTTCGAGGACTTATGAACATAATGATTTGAAGAATAATGCAAATATCCATAATCCTTAGATCTTCCCTACGAAACAGACGGGTTAGCACGATGATGCTCATATGAGGACTTTGGTCCATGTGAGGAGTTTGGTCCGTATGAGGACTTGGATCCATATGAAGAATTTGGTCCATATGAAGAATTTGATCTGGGGTTCCTATTCTTCACAGGTGGTGTCATGATGACATTCACCTGAAGATTTTCAAGGCATCTTTTGGGAACCCAGATTTTCTTCATAGGAGAACCGTTCCTGCAGTTAGTGCCAACATATCTAGCAAATACTTCACCGTTCTGATTTTTGAACAATTTATAGTTGGAGTCAATTGACTCATCAGAAGAATATGAAGATTCACATGTAAAGCCAGATAAAGTAGATGGATCCACTGAAGGCCCCTTATCAGCAACCCATGAGGTTTTGGGATACTTCTCAGGTTTCCACTAGGTCCCATCAGCATTGAGTTTCCTCTCAAAGGCAATACCCTCTTTCCTAGGGTTCTTGTTGAGGATCTGCTTTTTAAGCACATCACAAAGGGCCTGATGCCCATTGATGCTTTTGTACATGCCTGTCATATACAGTTCCTTCAGCCCTGCATCATTAGTGATACTAGCAATGTCCTCAGATGAGGAATTGGTGATAGCAGAGGCAGTTGAAGAATTTGCAGCAATGGAAGTATTTGAGAATTTAGGTGAAGAATTAGCAGTTTCACATTCAATGCACTTGAAACATGGAGGAACAAATTCATCCTGAGTAGCGCTGATCTATTGAGAAAGTAATGAATCACGCTCCTTCTGAAGATCTTCATAACTCACTCTTAACTGCTCAAGATCTTGCTTTCTCTGAAGAAATTCATAAGAAAGCTTCTCATGATCAGATAGGAGAGTGTTATGGTGACCTTGAAGATTTTCAAACTTGGACTGAAGTCTCTGAAGATTTTTAGTCAAGATTTTAGTGCGATCCATTTCCTCACCCAACATATCATCGCTTTTATCCAGCATGTATTGAACTTTTGCCAAAGCTCTTTGTTGTTTAGTGGAAAGGGAAGCAAGTTTGATATAACTGGGTCCAAATTCATCACCGGATTCATCATCACTGGACTCAGATAAGTAGCATTCAGTTACCTTGGCACCTTTTGCCATAAGACATGGTGCAGAGGATGATGATTCTGGATTGAAGGTCATAGCCTTGTGCGATTCCATGAATTCTTCGAACCAGGTTTCATGGTGAGATTGTTGACCTTCATAGACTTCAGAGAGTCGCTCCGAGATGAGTTTCACATGGCTGAGATGCATAATGTTCCTGAACTGATTTTGTGACAAGCTGGAGCAGATGATGTCCTTCGCCGTGAGGTTGATAAGTGTGTATTTGTGAATATCATCAGCCTCTGCCATCTTGCATAGGTCAGTAAGACCAATCTCGGTGACGGTCTAGAGTTCGCTGTTCATCGCCATGAGGCGCTTCTTCATCATGGCCTTCCACTTGGGATAATCATGACCGTCAAAGATGGGGCAAGTCACAGTCTTCATTCCTGTGGTCAACATAACTAAAACTCCAGGTGGTTAAACCAAAATCACACAGAACAAGGGAGTACCTCGCTCTGATACCAATTGAAAGTGCGTTATATCGACTAGAGGGGGGTGAATAGGCGATTTTTATGAATTCTTCACTATGGAATTTCAGGGTGAGGAATTTCCTGAGTGAAGAACTACTTGCAGCGGAATAAGTACTCAGAAGTAAACATAACCGTGCATGACCATGGTCTTCACGATGAAATGAAAACAAGCACAGAGTACAGAAAGCGTAAACATAGGATAACACAGAATAAGACAAACAGACTGAAGAAATTGAACTGAGGAAATAGAGAAAGACTTCAGTCAAAGCCTTCAAACAGATATGAACAAGAACACAACACAGAAATGAGGAAATGGAAGGGTTGAGGAAATGGAACCAGGTAGCTTGGTGATCACAATGATTTGGTAGACCAGTTCCAACTGCTGTGATAGTTGTACGTTTGGTTAGGGTGGCTAGGTATTTAAACCTAAGGACACACAGTCCCGGACACCCAGTCCTGAACACACAGCTCAGGACACTCAGTCCTTATTCCCTTTGAGCTAAGGTCACTAAGACCTTGCCCAATCACTCATGGTAAGCCTTCAGGTGACTTCCAAACCTTCACAGACTCGGTCACTCGGTGATCCACAATTTCCTCTTGGATGCTCTAGACCATGATGCCTAACCGTCTGGAAGATGCACAGTCTTCAAAGGTAACAAGCGTCGGATCCACACAGGATCAATCTTTTCAGTGATGCTCAATCACTTTGGGTTTGTAGGTGTTTGGGTTTGGGTTTTCCTCACTTGATGATTTTCACTCAAAGTCCTCGGAGGATGGGATGCTCTCAAATGACAAGTGTCAGTTTCTCTCAGAGCAGCCAACTAGCTAGTGGTTGTAGGGGGCGGCTATTTATAGCCTAGGGACTAGCCCAACATGATAAGACATAAATGCCCTTCAATGATATGACCGTTAGGTGGGTAGATATTTTGGGATAGTTGGCGCATAGCACAACAACAGTCGGAATTTTGAGTATCAAATTCCTCAGGGCTATCATGTTCCTCACTATGTAGGCAATTCGCACTGGCGAATTCCTAACTCCTCAGTCAGAACAAATTCCTCAAAGAACAAAAGAACTTCGTCTCTGTCACTGAAGAATATGACTGAACTATATGAGATTTCCAATGGCTTCACTCGAAGAGATTGGTAGGTGTAGGATTTTGAGTTGAGCATCACATGGAAATTTTTCCTTAGTATTTCCTCGACCCCCTTTAACAGTACGGTGTTTCCTATGACTCAAGAAAGAGAAAATAAAACTATGAAAACAAAAGTCTTCATGCTCCATGTTCCTTGAATGAATACCATGTCTTCAGGATTACACCAATTTCTTCACCTACAAAGTCTTCAGAAAGTCCTCAGAAATCCAAAGTCTTCAATCGAAGAACTTCATTTTTGGGGGTCGACTTTCACTGTAAATATCAAACTCCTCATAGACTTATAGACCTGTGTACACTCACAAACGCATCAGTCCCTTAACCTATAAGTCTTCAATACACCAAAATCACTAAGGGGCACTAGATGCACTTACAGAGAAATATAAATACAATGCCGATATTGATTAAGAAAGTCTCCGATGTCCAAGAAGAGACTAATATTTTCCAGAAATCTATGGAAGAAGAAATTGATGAAACTATGAGCTCATTGGATAAAAAGATGAGGAGGAGAGCGAAGAACAAAAGGATGAAGAGCGGATTAGCTACCCATGCTCACCTTCTGATGAGAGTAACTCTTCAACTTATACATTGCTATGATCCCTTGGATTCGTTCGAAATATCCCTTTTTGATGAAATTGATGCTTGCTATGCTTGTGGACATGATGCCAATGTGAATGATGCTTATGGAGATGAACTTGCCATTGTTCTTTATGTTAAGAATGAAATTGTTGGTATTGCACCCACACATGATAGTCCTATTATCGTTTTGAATTCTCCCAACTACACTATATCAGAGAAGTTGGCACTTATTAAGGAGTATATTGATGGGTTGCATTGTACCATTGCGCATGATGATTTTGATGTATATAATATGCATGTGCTTCCTGCTCCTACTTGCAATTATTATGAGATAGGAACTACACCTCCACCTCTGTATGTTCCTAGTGCGATAAATTGCAAGAAACTACATACACTATGTATCGGCCTTTATTATGTGTGCAGGAATTGTTCTTTATGCCATGCCGATGCATAGGAAGAGAGTTAGACTCCGTTGTTCTATGATATATGTTTATTTTTATCACTAATGAATTATAAATAATTTTTATTAAAATTAACTTTTATATACCTTGGGATCTGGGTGGATCAATTACTTGAGGACTTTATGCCTAGCTTAATGGCTTTAAAGAAAGCGTTGCGTGGGACACAACCTGAAAGTCTTAGAGAGTCATTTTATTTTGTTGTGTGCTTTTAAAAAGTTTAAAACCAAAAAATAAAGAAGGGAGCATAAAAACTTTTTCAAAAAGAGAAGCGATTGGAAGATTATGCATTGGAGAAGTAAGGGTCGACCTTGAACACTTGTGTTCATGCTCATGGAAAGAATGTAGAATTTTTCATGGAAGTTTTTCGCAAAAATAATTATCCCCTCGTATAAATCCATTGTATTATAAAAATAATGTGCCAAGTTTACCTTTAGCATGTTTAAATTTCTTGTTTGGTGTGTGCAGTGCAAAAACAAAAACTTTGGCTGTAGTGTTTGAATTTACATTTTTTTACTTGAACGTCAAAAGTTTCTGACATTTTTACACAATACTGCTATGCAAATTGTTTATCACTTACTAATTTGTCAGAATTTTTGGAATTACAAAAGTATATGTTTCACCTGCATCTTTAGAGACTGTCCTGTTTTCACAGATTGTTGTTATAGTTTCTTTATGTGCTTATGATTGAAGTATTGTTGAGCTCCATTGATTTGGGAGCTGTAGAATTGTGATAGTATATAGTGGGTAATGTTTGTTTATAATTATGCAGTAATGTTACAATAGGACATGATGGGATTTGATATTGTATGTACTAACCCCTCTAATAAAAAGTTCGGTTAAGTTTTGTGTGGATGAAGTGTTGAAAGATCGAGGGGTATCGATATAATAAGAGTAAGGAGAGGCAAGAGTTCAAGCTTGGGGATGCCCAAGCCGCCCAAGTAAATATTCAAGGAGACTCAAGCGTCTAAGCTTGGGGATGCCCCGAAAGGCATCCCATCTTTCTTCCTCAACAATTCTCGATATGTATTGGTTTTTGTTTTGTTCACATGACATGCGTAAATTCTTGGAGCGTCATGTGCTTTTTTACTTTTATTTTAGTGATGCACTATGCTGCTATGAGATAGTCCTTGGTTTATTTATAGAATGCTCCATGCACTTCACTTATATCTTTTGAGTATGCCTTTATAGAATACTTCATGTGCTTCATTTATATCATTTGAAGTTTGGATGCTCGTTTATCTACATTCGGAAAACCGTTATTTGTAGAATGCTCTTTTGCTTCACTTATATTTATTATAGCATGGTATTTTGTAGAAACAATTAAACTCTCATGCTCCACTTATATCTATATAGGGAGTCAACAGGAATTGTTCATTCACATGGTTAGTCATAAAATCCTACATAAAACTTGTAGATCACGGAATATGATATGTTTGATTCCCTACAATAGTTTTGCGATATATTAAGATGGTAATATGTGGATGTACTAGTGGATGATTGTGGTTTAGTAAAATATCGATATTAAAGTTTGTGATTCCTGAAGTATGCACGTATAGCCTCCAGTTATGCGATGAAGTTGGAGCATGATTTATTATTTAGTGTCTACCTTATGAGTGGCGGTTCGGGATGAGAGATGGTCTTTTCTTCCCAATCTATCCCCCTAGGGGCATGCGTGTAGTACTTTGCTTCGAGGGAAAATAGACTTTCACAATAAGTATATGAGTTCTTCATCTAATGCGAGTCCATGGATTATACACACTCTCACCTTTTCGCATATTGCTAGCCTCTTCGGTACCATGCATTGCCCTTTCTCACCTCAAGAGTTGGTGCAAACTTCGTCGGTGCATCCAAACCCCATGATATGGTACGATCTATCACACATACGCCTCCTTATATCTTCCTCAAAACAATCATCATACCTACCTATTATGGCATTTCCATAGCCATTCTGACATATATTGCCATGCAACTTCCATCATCATCATATACATGACTTGTGTGCTCAGTTTCATATTGCTTTGCATGATCATAGAGAGCTGACATGGTATTTGTGGCACAGCCACCATTTATCATTGTTATACATGTGACAGTAAATCATTGCACATCCTGATACACTACTAGAGGCATTCATATAGAGTCATCTTGTATTAGTTTTATCTAGTTGTAAGTCGATATGTCCATTTTGCATCATGTTTTCCTACTATAATTTATAATGTTTTTGGTCATTATTTCACTTCATGACACAGTTCTAATGCCTTTTCTCTCTTAATTTGTAAGATTTATATGGAAAGGGAAATTACCGACAGGTGCAATTCTGAACCTAAAAGAGCTACAACAGAGATAGCTATTCTACGGAGCTCCAAATTACCTAAAACTTCACGAGGATTTTTTATTGAATATATAAAAAATATCGGAACAAAGAAATGCCAGAGGGGGCCACCTACTGCTCATAAGGCAACATGGCATGACCACCCCCCCAGGGCGCACCTCGATGACTTGTGGGGTCCACAACTGGCCTCTGGTGCCCATGTTCTGCTATATGGAGGGTTTTGCTCTAGAAAAATAAATAAGAGGAAGACTTTCAGGATGAAGCGCCGCCGTCTTGAGGCGGAACCTGGGCAGGAGCACTTTTGCTCTCCGGTGGAGCGATTCTGCCAAGGATACTTACCTCCGGGAGGGCGAAATCGAAGCCACGGGCATCACCAATGATCCTCTCATTGTGGCAAGACTAATCTTAATCAACAACTTCACAAGCACCATCTCATTGCTACTTGTGAGCTGCGTTGGGATTTCCTCGAAGAGGAGAGGATGATGCAGTATAGTAGAGATAAGTCTTTCCCTCAGTTAAGAACCAAGGTTATCAATCCAGTAGGAGAACCACACAGAACCACATTAGTAGCACTTACACACACAAAAGCAAATACTTGCACCCAACGCGAACAAGGGGTTGTCAATCCCCGCGATGGTTATTTGCAAGAATCAAATCTCGTAGTGGTAGATATATAAAGTAAATTTCAAAATAAAATAAAGGAAAAAATTGCAGCAAAGTATTTTTGGATTTTATATATGAGAAAAGTAGACCCGAGGGCCATAGTTTTCACTAGAGGCTTCTCTCTCGAACACAAATCATACAGTGGGTAAACAAATTACTATTGGGCAATTGATAGAAAAGCGCATTGTTATGACGATATTCAAGGCAATGATCATGTATATATGAATCACGTCTGAGACAAGTAGACTGACTCTTGCCTGCATCTACTACTATTACTCCACCCATCGACCATAGTTTTCACTAGAGGCTTCTCTATCGAACACAAAGCATACAGTGGGTAAACAAATTACTGTTGGGCAATTGATAGAAAAGCGCATTGTTATGAAGATATTCAAGGGAATGATCATGTATATAGGCATCACGTACGAGACAAGTAGACCAACTCCTGCCTGCATCTACTACTATTACTCCACCCATCGACCATTATCCAGCATGCATCTAGTATTAAGCTATAAAAACGGAGTAACGCCTTAAGCAAGATGACATGATGTAGACAAAGTAAACCTAAACAATATGAATGAACCCCATCCTTTTATCGCTAATGGTAACAATACAAATACATGTCATGTCCCTTTCTGTCACTTGGATTGAGAACCGCAAGATTGAACCCATCACAAAGCACCTCTCCCATTGCAAGATAAATCAATCTAGTTGGCCAAACCAAACGGATAGATAGGAGAGAAATAGAAAGCTATATCAATCATGCGTAAGAGATTCACAAAAAAACTCACGCATAAGATAATCTAGAGGAGACTCAATTAATATTCATGAATAATCTGTTCATGAACCCACAATTTATCAGATCCCAGTAAACACATCGCAAAAGAAGATTACATCGAATAGAACTCCAAGAAGATCGAGGAGAACATTGTATTGAAGATCAAAGAGAGAGAAGAATCCATCTAGCTACTAGCTATGGACCCGTAGGTATATGGTGAACTATTCACGCATCATCAAAAGGGCAACAAGGATGATGTATAAGCCCTTCGTGACTGATTCCCCCTCTGGTAGAGTACCGGAGAAGGGCTCCAGATGGGATCTGCTACTTCTTGAGCTCGCATTGGTTTTTCCCTTAAAGAGGAAAGGGTGATGCAGCAAAGTAGAGATAAGTATTTCCCTCAGTTGAGAACCAAGATATCAATCCAGTAGGAGGAAAACACAAGTCACCAATGGTTGCACCTACACAAACAAACAAATACTTGCACCCAACATGACAAAGGGGTTGTCAATCCCTTCATGGTTACTTGCAAGGATGAGATCTAATAGTGATAGATATAAAAGATAAGTAAAAGTACTAAATAAGATAAAAGTAAATAAATTGCAACAAGGTATTTTTGTGTTTTTGATTTTATTGATCTGAAAATAATATGATAAAAGATAGAACCAAGGGCCATAGTTTTCACTAGAGGTTCTCTCTTGGAAGAAAGCATACGTTGGGTAAACAAATTACCATTAAGCAATTGACAGAAAATTGCATAGTTATGACGATATCTAAGGCAATGATCATGAATATAGGCATCACGTATGTCACAAGTAGACCAACTCATGACTGCATCTACTACTATTTCTCCACACATCAACCGCTATCCAGTGTGCATCTAGTGTATTAAGTTAACAAGAACAGAGTAACGCCTTGAGAAAGATGACACGATCTAGAGGGATAGATCCAATCAATATGAACAAACCCCATCTTTTTATCCTTAATGGCAGCAATACAAATACGTGTCATGTCCCTTTCTGTCGCTGGGAATAAGCACCACAAGATTGAACCCATTACGAAGCACCTCTCCCATTGCAAGAAAAATCAATCTAGTTGGCCAAACCAAATAAATAAATCGGAGAGAAATACAAAGCCATCTTAATCATGCATAAAAGAGTCCAGAGAAGACTCAAATAATATTCATAGATAATCTGATCATAAACCCACAATTCATCTGATCTCAACAAACACACCACAAAAGAAGATGACATCGAATAGATCTCCAAGGATATCGAGGAGAACATTGTATTGAAGATAAACGAGAGAGAAGAAGCCATCTAGATACTAGCTATGGACCCATAGGTCTGTGGTAAACTACTCACACATCACCGGAAGGGCGGCAAGGTTGATGTAGAAGCCCTCAATGGTCGAATCCCCCTCCGGCAGAGTACTGGAAAAGGCCTCTGCTACCTCTTGAGCATGCGTTGGTTTTCCCTTGAAGAGGAAAGGGTGATGCAGCAAAGTACCATAAGTATTTCCCTCAGTTTTTGAGAACCAAGGTATCAATCCAGTAGGAGACAATGCGCAAGTCACCTAGTACCTGCACAAACAATCAAGAACATCGAAACCAACGCGATAAAGGGGTTGTCAATCCCTTCACAATCACTTGCGAAAGTGAGATCTGATAGAGATAGTAAGATAAATATTTTTGGTATTTTGTTGTATAGATTGGAAAGTAAAGATTGCAAAATAGTAAATGAGATATGATAATAAAAGAGATGCAATATAATAAGAAAGAGACTTGGGGGCTATAGGTTTCACTAGTGGCTTCTCTCATGATAGCATGTATTACGGTGGGTGAACAAATTACTGTCGAGCAATTGATAGAAAAGTGCATAGTTATGAAGATATATAAGGCAATGATCATGAATATAGGCATCACGTCCGTGTCAAGTAGATCGAAATGATTCTGCATCTACTACTATTACTCCACACATCGACCGCTATCCAGCATGCATCTAGAGTATTAAGTTCATAAGAACAGAGTAACGCATTAAGCAAGATGACATGATGTAGAGGGATAAACTCAAGCAATATGACATAAACCCCATCTTTTTATCCTCGATGTCAACAATACAATACGTACCTTGCTGCCCCTACTGTCACTAGGAAAGGACACCGCAAGATTAAACCCAAAGCTAAGCACTTCTCCCATTGCAAAAAATATCAATCTAGTAGGCCAAACTAAACCGACAATTCGAAGAGACTTGCAAATACATAAAATCATGCATATAAGAATTCAGAGAAGAACCAAATAATATTCATAGATAATCAAGTTCATAAACCCACAATTCATCGGATATCGGCAAACACACCGCAAAAGAGTATTACATCGAATAGATCTCCAAGAACATCGAGGAGAACTTTGTATTGAAGATCAAAGAGAGAGAAGAAGCCATCTATCTAATAACTATGGACCCGAAGGTCTGTGGTAAAATACTCACACTTCATCGGAGAGGCTATGGTGTTGACGTAGAAGCCCTCTGTGATCGATTCCCCTCCGGCAGATCGCTGGAAAAGGGTCCCAAGATGGGATCTCACGGGTACAGAAGGTTGCGGTGGTGGAAAACTGGTTTCGGGGCTTCTCCTGATGTTTCTAGGGTATAAGGGTATATATAGGCGAAAGAAGTATGTCGATGGAGCTCCCTAGGGCCCACGAGGGTGGGGGGCGCGCCTACCCCCCTGGGCATGCCTTCCTGCCTCGTGGCCGCCTCGCGGAGTTCCAGAATTCCAATCCAAGTCTCCTAGTTTGCTTTCGGTCCAAGAAAGATCATCGCAAAGGTTTCATTCCGTTCAGATTTCGTTTGGTATTCCTTTTCTGCGAAACACCAAAATAGGCAAAAAACAGAAACTGGCACTGGGCCTCCGGTTAATAGGTTAGTCCCAAAAATAATATAAAAGAGCATATTAAAGCCCATTAAACAACCAAAACAGA
This sequence comes from Triticum dicoccoides, assembly GCF_002162155.2. Classification (NCBI taxonomy): domain Eukaryota; kingdom Viridiplantae; phylum Streptophyta; class Magnoliopsida; order Poales; family Poaceae; genus Triticum; species Triticum dicoccoides. The sequence goes on from NC_041382.1 coordinate 255,885,652, forward strand.
TAATATAATAGCATGGAACAATAAAAAATTATAGATACGTTGGAGACGTATCAAGCATCCCAAGCTTAATTCCTGCTCGTCCTCGAGTAGGTAAATGATAAAAACAGAATTTTTGATGTGGAATGCTACCTAACATATTTATCAATGTAATTTTTTTTCTTGTGGCATGAATGTTCAGATCCAAAAGATTCAAGACAAAATTTTAATATTGACATAAAAATAATAATGCTTCAAGCATACTAACAAAGTAATTATGTCCTCTCAAAATAACATGGCCAAAGAAAGTTCATCCCTACAAAATCATATAGTTTGGTGATGCTCCATCTTCGTCATACAAAATATTCAAATCATGCACAACCCCGATGACAAGCCAGACTATTGTTTCATACTTTAGTAATCTCAAACCTTTTCAACTTTCACACAATACGTGAACCTGGGCCATAGACATAGCACTATAGGTGGAATAGAGTGGTGGTTGTGGAGAAGACAAAAGGAGGAAGATGGTCTCACATCAACTAGGTGTATCAATGGTCTATGGAGATGCCCATCAATAGATGTCAATGTGAGTGAGTAGGGATTGCCATGCAACGGATGTACTAGAGCTATAAATGTACGAAAGCTCAAAAAAATAAACTAAGTGGGTGTTCATCCAACTTTCTTGCTCACGAAGACCTATGGCATTTGAGGAAGCCCATCGTTGGAATATATAAGCCAAGTTCTATAATGAAAATTTCCCACTAGTATATGAAAGTGACAAAATAAGAGACTCTCTACCATGAAGATCATGGTGCTACTTTGAGGCACAAGTGTGGAAAAAGGATAGTAGCATTGTCCCTTCTCTCTTTTTCTCTCATTTATTTTCCTTTTTTGGGCCTTCTTTTTTTTATTTGGCCTTTCTCCTTTTTTTATTTCCTCACATGGGACAATGCTCTAATAATGATGATCATCACACTTCTATTTATTTACAACTCAAAGATTACAACTCAAAACTTAGAACAAAAATATAACTCTATATGCGTGCCTCCAGTGGTGTACTGGGATGTGCAATGAATCAAGAGTGACATGTATGAAAAAATTATGAATGGTGGCTTTTCCACAAATACAATGTCAACTACATGATCATGCAAGGCAATATGACAATGATGGAGCATGTCATAATAAACGGAACGGTGGAAAGTTGCATGGCAATATATCTCGGAATGGCTATGGAAATGCCATAATAGGTAGGTATGGTGGCTGTTTTGAGGAAGGTAAATGGTGGGTTCATGGTACCGGCGAAAGTTGCGCGGTACTAGAGAGGCTAGCAATGGTGGAAGGGTGAGAGTGCGTATAATCCATGGACTCAACATTACTCACAAAGAACTCACATACTTATTGCAAAAATGTACAACTCATCAAAAACCAAGAGCTACACGCATGCTCCTAGGGGGATAGATTGGTAGTAAAATATCATCGCTCGTCCCCCACCGCCACTCATAAGGAAGACAATCAAACAAATACCTCATGCTTCAAATATTTTACACAACGGTTACCATACGTGCATGATACGGGACTTGCAAACCTCAACACAAGTATTTCTCAAATTCATAATTAGTCAACTAGCATGACTCTAAAATCACCATCCTCAAGTCTCAAAACAATCATCAAGTATCAAACTTCTTCTACTATTCAATGCACTTTATATGAAAGTTTTTATTATACCCATCTTGGATGCCCATCATATTAGGACTAATTTTATAACCAAAGCCAATTACCATGCTGTTCTAAAAGACTCTCAAAATAATATAAGTGAAGAATGAGAGATCAATAATTTCTATAAAATAAAACCACCACCGTGCTCTAAAAAGGTATAAGTGAAGCACTAGAGCAAAATTGTATAGCTCAAAAGATATAAGTGAAGCACATAGGGTATTCTAATAAATTCGGATTCATGCATGTCTCTCCCAAAAGGTGTTTACAGCAAGGATGATTGTGGTAAACTAAAAAGCAAAGACTCAAATCATACAAGACACTCCAAGCAAAACACATATCATGTGGTGAATAAAAATATAGCCTCAAGTGAAGTTACTGATAGACGAAGACGAAAGAGGGAATGCCTTCCGGGGCATCCCCAAGCTTAGGATTTTGGTTGTCCTTGAATTTTACCTTGTGGTGCCTTGGGCATTGATGTCTACTACACAAACTTCTTCTTGTAGACGTTGTTGGGCCTCCAAGTGCAGAGGTTTGTAGGACATTAGAAAATTTCCCTCAAGTGGATGACCTAAGGTTTATCAATCCGTGAGAGGCGTACGATGAAGATGGTCTCTCTCAAGCAACCCTGCAACCAAATAACAGAGAGTCTCTTGTGTCCCCAACACACCCAATACAATGGTAAATTGTATAGGTGCACTAGTTCGGCGAAGAGATGGTGATACAAGTGCAATATGGATGATACATATGAGTATTTGTAATCTGAAAATATAAAAACAGCAAGGTAACTAATGGTAAAACTGAGCGTAAACGGTATTGCAATGCTAGGAAACAGGGCCTAGGGTTCATACTTTCACTAGTGCAAGTTCTCTCAACAGTAATAACATAATTGGATCATATAACTATCCCTCAACATGCAACAAAGAGTCACTTCAATGTCACTAATAGCGGAGAACAAACGAAGAGATTATGTTAGGGTACAAAACCACCTCAAAGTTATCCTTTCCGATCGATCTATTCAAGAGTCTGTAGTAAAATCACATGAAGCTATTCTTTCCGTTCGATCTATCATAGAGTTCGTACTAGAATAACAACTTAAGACACAAATCAACCAAAACCCTAATGTCACCTCAAGTATCCGTGGTATGATTATATGATATGCATCACACAATCTCAGATTCATCTATTCAACCAACACAAAGAACTTCAAAGAGTGCCCCAAAGTCTCTACCGGAGAGTCAAGACGAAAATGTGTGCCAACCCCTATGCATACGTTCATGAGGTCACGGAATTCGCAAGTTGATCACCAAAACATACATCAAGTGGATCACGTGATATCCCATTGTCACCATAGATAAGCACATGCAATACATACATCAAGTGTTCTCAAATCCTTAAAGACTCAATCCGATAAGATAACTTCAAAGGGAAAAACTCAATTCATCACAAGAGAGTAGAGGGGGAGAAACATCATAAGATCCAAATATAATAGCAAAGCTCGCGATACATCAAGATCGTGCCGACTCAAGAACACGAGCGAGAGAGAGAACAAACACATAGCTACTTGTACATACCCTCAGCCCCGAGGGTGAACTACTCCCTCCTCGTCATGGAGAGCGTCGGGATGATGAAGATGGCCACCGGAGAGGGATTCCCCCCTCTGGCAGGGTGCCGGAATGGGTCTAGATTGGTTTTTGGCGGCTACAGAGGCTTCTGGCGGTGGAACTCCCGATCTATTCTGTTCTCCGATGCTTTTAGGGTATATTGATATATATAGGCGAAAGAAGTCGGTCAGGGGAGCCACGAGGGGCCCACGAGGGTGGGGGGCGTGCCTAGGGGGGCAAGCGCGCCTCCCTGCCTTGTGGCCACCTCGAAGCTTCCCTGACGTCTACTCCAAGTCTCCTGGATTCCTTTCGTTCCAAAAATAACTCTCCCGAAGGTTTCATTCCGTTTGGACTCCGTTTGATATTCCTTTTCTTCGAAACACTGAAATAGGCAAGAAAACAACAATTTGGGTTGGGCCTCCAATTAATAGGTTAGTCCCAAAAATAATATAAAAGTGTTTAGTAAAGCCCATAAACATCCAAAATAGATAATATAATAGCATGGAACAATCAAAAATTATAGATACGTTGGAGACGTATCAAGCATCCCCAAGCTTAATTGCTACTCGTCCTCGAGTAGGTAAATTATAAAAACTGAATTTTTGATGTGGAATGCTACCTACCATATTTATCCATGTAATTCTATGTATTGTGGCAAGAATATTCAGATCCGAAAGATTCAAGACAAAAGTTTATTATTGACATAAAAATAATAATACTTCAAGCATACTAACAAAGTAATCATGTCTTCTCAAAATAACATGGCCAAAGAAAGCTATCCCTACAAAATCATATAGTCTGGCTATGCTCTATCTTCATCACACAAAATATTTAAATCATGCAAAACCCCGATGACAAGCCAAGCAATTGTTTCATACTTTTGATGTTCTCAAACTTTTTCAATCTTCACACAATACATGAGCGTGAGCCATGGACATAGCACTATAGGTGGAATAGAATGGTGGTGGTGGAAAAGACAAAAAGGAGAAGATAGTCTCACATCAACTAGGCGTATCAACGGGCTATGGAGATGCCCATCAATAGATATCAATGTGAGTGAGTAGGGATTGCCATGCAACGGATGCACTAGAGCTATAAGTGTATGAAAGCTCAAAAAGAAACTAAGTGGGTGTGCATCCAACTCGCTTGCTCACGAAGACCTAGGGCATTTTGAGGAAGCCCATCATTGGAATATACAAGCCAAGTTTTATAATGAAAGATTCCCACTAGTATATGAAAGTGACAACATAGGAGGCTCTCTATCATGAAGATCATGGTACTACTTTGAAGCACAAGTGTGGTAAAAGGATAGTAGCATTGCCCCTTCTCTCTTTTTCTCTCATTTTTTGGGGTTTTTTTGTTTTTTTTTTGTTTTTTGGGCCTTCTCTTTTTTATGGCATCTTTTTATCCTTTTTTATTTATTTTTCGTCCGGAGTCTCATCCCGACTTGTGGGGGAATCATAGTCTCCATCATCCTTTCCTCACATGGGACAATGCTCTAATAATGATGACCATCACACTTTTATTTACTTACAACTCAAGAATTACAACTCAATACTTAGAACAAGATATGACTCTATATGAATGCCTCTAGCGGTGTACCGGGATGTGCAATGAATCAAGAGTGACATGTATGAAAGAATTATGAACGGTGGCTTTGCCACAAATACAATGTCAACTACATGATGATGCAAAGCAATATGACAATGATGGAGCGTGTCATAATAAACGGAACGGTGGAAAGTTGCATGGCAATATATCTCGGAATGGCTATGGAAATGCCATAATAGGTAGGTATGGTGGCTGTTTTGAGGAAGATATATGGTGGGTTTATGGTACCGGTGAAAGTTGTGCGGTACTAGAGAGGCTAGCAATGGTGGAAGGGTGAGAGTGCGTATAATCCATGGACTCAACATTAGTCATAAAGAACTGACATACTTATTGCAAAAATCTATTAGTTACCGAAACAAAGTACTACGTGCATGCTCCTAGGGGGATAGATTGGTAGGAAAAGACCATCGCTTGTCCCCGACCGCCACTCATAAGGAAGACAATCAATAAATAAATCATGCTCCAACTTCATCACATAACGGTTCACCTTACGTGCATGCTACGGGAATCACAAAATTTAACACAAGTATCTCTCAAATTCACAACTACTCAACTATCATGACTCTAATGTCACCATCTTCATATCTCAAAACAATCATCAAGTATCAAACTTCTCATGGTATTCAGTGCACTTTATATGAAAGTTTTTATTATATCCCTCTTGGATGCCTATCATATCAGGACTAGTTTCATAACCAAAACAAATTACCATGATGTTCTAAAAGACTCTCAAAATAATATAAGTGAAGCATGAGAGTTCAACAATTTCTTCAATATAAAACCACCGCCGTGCTCTAAAAAGATATAAGTGAAGCACTAGAGCAAATGACAAACTACTCCAAAAGATATAATTGAAGATCAATGAGTAGTTGAATAATTAAGCAACTATGTGAAAAATCTATAACATTTAAGAATTTCAGATCTTGGTATTTTATTCAAATAGCAAGCTAAACAAAATAAAATAAAACGATGCTCCAAGCAAAACACATATCATGTGGTGAATAAAAATATAGCTCCAAGTAAAGTTACCGATGAACGAAGACGAAAGAGGGGATGCCTTCCGGGGCATCCCCAAGCTTAGTCTCTTGGTTGCCCATGAATATTACCTTGGGGTGCCTTGGGAATCTCCAAGCTTTTGCTCTTGCCACTCCTTATTCCATAGTCCATCGAATCTTTACCCAAAACTTGAAAACTTCACAACACAAAACTTAATAGAAAACTCGTGAGCTCCGTTAGTAAAAGAAAACAAAACACCACTTCAAGGTACTGTAATGAAATCATTATTTATTTATATTGGTGTTAAACCTACTGTATTCCAACTTTTCTATGGTTCATAAACTCTATTACTAGCCATAGATTCACCAAAATAAGCAAACAACACACGAAAAACAGAATCTGTCAGAAACAGAACAGTCTGTAGTAATCTGTATGTTTCGAATACTTCTGGAACCCCAAAAATTCTAAAATAAATTTCTTAACTTGAGGAATGTATCTATTAATCATCTGCAAAAATAATTAACTAAATAGCACTCTCCATTAAAAAATGGCAGCAAATCTCATGAGCGCTAAAGTTTCTTTTTTTTACAGCAAGATCGCAAAGACTTTCCCAAGTCTTCCCAAAGGTTCTACTTGGCACAAACACTAATTAAAAGCATAAAAACACATTTAAACAGAGGCTATATGAATTATTTATTACTAAACAGGAGCAAAAATCAAAGAACAAAAGTAAAATTGGGTTGCCTCCCAACGAGCACTATCGTTTAACGCCCCTAGCTAGGCATGATGATTTCAATGATGCTCACATAAAAGATAAGAATTGTAACATAAAGAGAGCATCATGAAGAATATGACTATCACATTTAAGTCTAACCCACTTCATATGCATAGGGATTTTGTGAGAAATCAACTTATGGGAACAAGAATGAACATGCATAGGAAGGTAAAACAAGCATAACTTTAAAACTTTAAGCACATAGAGAGGAAACTTGATATTATTGCAATTCCTACAAGCATATGTTCCTCCCTCATAATAATTTTCAGTAGCTTCATGAATGAATTGAAAAATATAACCATCACATAAAGCATTCTCTTCATGATCTACAAGCATAGAAAATTTACTACTCTCCACATAAGCAAGATTCTTCTCATTCGGAATAGTGGGAGTATCATAAGAAACTCGAATACTACAAATTGTTTACACATTAAAAGAGTAATTTTCAGGAAAAGGGTAATAATAATCATGGCAAGTTTTAATGTAATCATCACTACTTTTTATAGCACACGTGTCATCACAATAATCATCATAAGTAGCAACTTTGTTCTCATCATAATCAATTGAAACCTCTTCCAATATAGTGGAATCATTACTAAATAAAGTCATGACCTCTCCAAATCCACTTTCATAATTATCACAATAAGATTCAACATCCTCCAAAATAGTGGGATCATTACTTCCTAAAGTTGACGCTCTTCCAAACCCACTTTCATCAATATAATCATCATAAATAGGAGGCATGCTATCATCATAATAATTTTGCATATCAAAACTTGGGAGACTACAAATATCATATTCATTAAAAATAGCATCCCCAAGCTTGGGACAAACATTAATTGCAGCAAATATATTTTCAAACTTGTCATTCTCATCGAACGTAGCATCCCCAAACTTGGGCATTTTCATATCATAAGCATAATCACTCTCATCATTAATAGTATGGATAGCACCAATAGTATAACAATTATCATCATCACAATGAGTAATAGGAGAAACATTATTTGGAAGGGATACATTTCTACCTTTGCTTCTCCGTCTTTTCTTTTTCTTCTTCACATCATGTGTGGGTTTTATCCTCTTTTCGGAGCTCCTTATTAATGAGAATGTTTAAATAGAAGGCTCCTCCTCGTTACCTTATTCATCATAGGAAATGATAGGAGGATATTGGGAAGCCTCTTCCCTTTCATTAATATTCTCTTCATCCTCTATTTGTTTTCTTTTCTTTATGTAATTGGCAATATAAGGATTTTCAATGCAATTCACTGCACAATACATAAAAATTTCTTCTAGATCAATATCGAGGAATTTCTCAAGGTTATATTCTGGAATATGCTTAGTTATACGTTTCATTTATTCATAACCCAAAAGCAAACTAAGTTCATTATGATGTGCAAGGGAAATCAAATCATCACAATTTTTTGACACGATACGATCATGAAACAATTTGCATTAGAGATTTAAATGACCATGTTCATTGCAAAGTTCACAAGTATGGTGAAGAAATTTTAAATTTTCAGCACAAACATCTAGCCTTTCTTGCAACCACTTAGTTTCCAAATACTTATGCCTCTTGCAAAATCTATCTTCACTATTTGGTGTGTACTTGCAAACTCTATGCACTCCACAAAAATTGACATGCTTATAAGAGGCATTTTCATTATGACTAGTGCAATCATCATTAGTACTATGGATATTCAAGGAGTTCATACTAATAACATTGCAATCATGCTCATCATTCAAAGATTTAGTGCCAAACATTTTATGGACTTCTTCTTCTAGCACTTGAGCACAATTTTCCTTTCCATCATTCTCACGAAAAATATCAAAAAGATGTAGCGTATGAGGCAAACTCAATTCCATTTTTTTGTAAGTTTCTTTTATAAATTAAACTAGTGATAAAACAAGAAACTAAAAGATTCGATTGCAAGATCTAAAGATATACCTTCAAGCACTCACCTCCCCGGCAACGACGCCAGAAAAGAGCTTGATGTCTACTACACAACCTTCTTCTTGTAGACGTTGTTGGGCCTCCAAGTGCAGAGGTTTGTAGGACAGTAGCAAATTTCCCTCAAGTGGATGACTTAAGGTTTATCAATCCGTGGGAGGCATAGGATGAAGATGGTCTCTCTCAAATAACCCTGCAACCAAATAAGAAAGAGTCTCTTGTGTCCCCAACACACCCAATACAATGGTAAATTGTATAGGTGCATGATAACCCACAAGTATAGGGGATCGCAACAGTTTTCGAGGGTAGAGTATTCAACCCAAATTTATTGATTCGACACAAGGGGAGCCAAAGAATATTCTCAAGTATTAGAAGCTGAGTTGTCAATTCAACCACGCCTGGAAACTTAATATCTGCAGCAAAGTATTTAGTAGCAAAGTAATATGATAGTAGTGGTAACGGTAACAAAAGGTAACAGTAGCAAAAGTAATGTTTTTGGTATTTTGTAATGATGATAGCAATAGCAACGTAAAAGTAAATAAGCGAAGAACAATATATGGAAAGCTTGTAGGCAATGGATCGGTGATGGAGAATTATGTCGGATGCGGTTCATCATGTAACAGTCATAACCTAGGGTGACACAGAACTAGCTCCAATTCATCAATGTAATGTAGGCATGTATTCCGAATATGGTCATACATGCTTATGGAAAAGAACTTGCATGACATCTTTTGTCCTACCCTCCCGTGGCAGCGGGGTCCTAATGGAAACTAAGGGATATTAAGGCCTCCTTTTAATAGAGTACTGGAACAAAGCATTAGCACATAGTGAATACATGAACTCCTCAAACTATGGTCATCACCGGTAAGTATCCCAACTATTGGCACTTCGGGGTTAACGGATCATAACAAATAATATGTGACTATAGACTTGCAAGATAGCATCAAGAACTCTCATATATTGATGAAAACATAATAGATTCAGATCTGAAATCATGGCACTCGGGCCCTAGTGACAAGCATTAAGCATAGCAAAGTCATAGCAACATCAATCTCAGAACATAGTGGATACTAGGGATCAAACCCTAACAAAACTAACTCGATTACATGATAGATCTCATCTAACCCATGACCGTCCAGCAAGCCTACGATGGAATTACTCACGCACGGTGGTGAGCATCATGAAATTGGTGATGGAGGATGGTTAATGATGACAATGGCGACGTATTCCACTCTCCGGAGCCCCGAACGGACTCCAGATCAGCCCTCCCGAGAGGTTTTAGGGCTTGGAGGCGGCTTCGTATCGTAAAACGTGATGAATCCTTCTCTCTGATTTTTTTCTCTCCAAAATCAAATATAAAGGGTTGGAGTTGAGGTCGGAGGAGCTCCAGGGGGCTCACGATGTAGGGGGTGCACCCCCCACCCTCGTGGACAGGTGGTGGGCCCCTTGGTCTTCATCTTTTGCAAGGATTTTTTATTATTTCCGAATAGATGTTCCGTGAAGTTTCAGTTCATTCCGAGAACTTTTTTTTCTGCACATAAATAACACCATAGCAATTCTGCTGAAAACAGCGTCAGTCCGGGTTAGTTCCATTCAAATCATGCAAGTTAGAGTCCAAAACAAGGGCAAAAGTGTTTGGAAAAGTGGATACAATGGAGACGTATCAACTCCCCCAAGCTTAAACATTTTCTTGTCCTCAAGCAATTCAGTTGATAAACTGAAAGTGATAAAGAAAAACTCTTACAAACTCTGTTTGCTCTTGTTGTTGTAAATATGTAAAGCTAGCATCAAGTTTTCAGCAAAGATTATGACTAACCACATTCACAATAACGCTTAGGTCTCAAGTTTACTCATATCAATGGCATAATCAACTACCGAGCAATAATAATAAATCTCAGATGACAACACTTTCTCAAAACAATCAAAATATGATATAACAAGACTGTATCTCGCTAGCCCTTTCTAAGACCACAAAACATAAATGCTGTAACATCCCAAATTTTCAATTTGGAATGTTATACATTAGATCATCATTGCATATCATGCTTTATTGCTTTCCGTTCCGTAATCCTCGAAATGCTAAGCAACTCGAGGACCCTCGGAGAGAGTTGGGGATTTCCCGGTTTTCATATTTGATTCTTTTATCAAATTTTGAAACGAGGATTTTGGTTTTAATTATTTTTCTCTCCGAAAATATTTCATATTAAAATACAAGAGAGGAGATAATATGACTTCTCCAAAATAAAAGAAATATTGGAGGAAAAATACTAAAATCAAATATTTGTTCCATTTGGATTTTATTGCAATTTTGTTTGCATTAGAAAAATTGCACGTTTTCAAAATTGCATTTTAGGGCCAAGAAAATGTTCATCTCATTCTAAATATTTTATTTAGACGATGAAAATTTATTTTGGCATTTTTAGTTTTTTATTTATTTTTCTAGTATTTTATTTCGGTCAGTAAAATTATTTAAAAAAAAAGTTCCCGCGCCCGACTGGGCCTAAGGCCCAGCCGAGCCCGGCCGCCGCCGCGCCGCCCCCGCGCGCGCGCCGCCGCCGACTCGGACAAGGAGTCCGAGCCGGACTCCGCTCCACCGCTGACGCCACCTTGACCCCTCCTCCAAGCCGCCCCGCCCCACCCTTTATATACGCCACCAC
>NC_041382.1:255897611-255905850 GCF_002162155.2 Triticum dicoccoides
ACCCCGCCCCCAAACGCCACCGCAGCCGGCGCCACCCGCGCTAGCCACCACCGCCGCCGCCCGCGCTAGCCGCCGGCGCCGCTTGCCGCCGCCGCCGCAGCCCGCGCCGCCACCGAGTGCCGCTTCCACGCCACTGCCTCGCCTCGCCGGAGGTAGTCGCCGGACTCCACTGCCGGTTTTTTAATATAAAACCATTCGGTTTTTTTAAACCCTAGATCCGTTTTTTTCGGTTTCGCCGGTTTTTCTCGGTTCTTCTAGTTAGCGGACGTTCGTCCAAACATTCGTGTTAACGAACGGTTCTTCGGCCGTTAGATACAGCTAACGAACGCTCGTTCGTTAGTCTGTTCGTCAGTTTTCCTTTATCGGATTTAATCCACGATTTTCTCTAATCGCGATTTCTGATCCGATCTTAGTTTCTGTTTATCTTTTCGCTCGTTAGTCGGAATTAGGCGATTCAAGCGCCTAGAGTTTCATCTCGAAACCCTCTTTACGTTTAACCAACTCAAACAAGTTTTCTCATTGTAAAATTTGACCTAGTTTCAGATTAGTAAATGAATCTTCTTTCTTTCGCTGTTTGAGTTACGTTGCTCCGTTTGATTTGATTCTTTTTGCGGACCAGAGTTCTTAATTTGAACTTTCTAGTCAACCTCTTTTATTTGAGTTTTGCTTGTGCATCGTTGCTTGTTACTTATGTATGCCATTGTTTGCTTGCGATAGAACATCCAGAGTGGAAAGCGTGCTACTACGAGTCCCTAGGTTTCGCAGATCGTCAGCAAGGCAAGTAACACTTTGATCATACCCCTTTACCACCCAGTTTTTATGCATTAGTTCCAATCCTCAAACATTGCATGATTAGGACGGCATTAACTTGTGGGTTGGGAAGTACTTGATGAGGTAGAACATATTGCCCTGTTACATTCAAACCCTTGGGAGTTACTCTACGTGTTGCTTATATTACTATGCTATGCTATGCTCGTAGATGTGGTTTGGGTTTGAGTGAAATCCATGACAGATGTGAGATTGTTAAATTAATGGTTCAACTAAAGTGGCAACTTAATCAAACAACTGGGTGGATTGAGGCACCTGGAGTACCCAGTGTTGCCTGTATTTTTTGGAAATCCCGGAGTACCCGTGTGATCTTCCTATGGACCGCCACCCAGGCTCAAAGGGAACTGATATGATTCATGCTAGAAACTTCCGTGTGCATCCACAAGCTATTATGGGCTCTAGCATAGTTGAGTAAGTTATGTGAAGCTCTTGAAGAGGAAGATCAGCAGGTAGTGGGATGTAGGTTTGGTATGGTCTATCTGGAGTAGAGAGTTAATGTTTCTGAAAGACTGTGTCTCGGTCATCCATTTCTCAAACACCCTGTAGTGCGAGAAATCCAACGGAGGAGATCGTGTCTTGTGGGGAAAATGCGCAAACTTCTGCAGAGTGTACAATCTAATCATGGTTAGTCGTGTCACCGGTTTTGGACAATTCTTGAGTATCTAGTACTTGGGTTATCACATGTATCTCATCACTTTAATTGGGATTGAGTTGGAGGAACCTTCTCAATGATGTTTCAACTACCATGATAGTAAAATTAAAATCTATTCCTTTGTTGTAGGGAAAAATTGGCTTTTCGCAAAACTGTAACCATAGAGCTTTCCACCAGCCAAATATGCATGTAGTGATAGCATTATTCTGTTCTTGCTCTACTGTGTTACTTTGCCAGCATATTCCATGTGCTAACCCATTTTGGGCTGCAACGTATTATGTTGCAGACTTTTCAGACGAGGAGTAAGGTTCGTTAGGTCGTTGCCGTGCAGCTCAGTTATGTCGTTGGAGTTGATGGACTCACTTTATCTTCCAAGCCTTCCGCTGTTATCGTATTAGATGGCCTTAAGCCATATTATTGTAATAAGTTCTCTCTTGAGACATTCGATGTAATAAGTGTGTGATTGCTACTCTATTATAACTCCTTCGAGTACTGTGTGTGTCAGCATTACCGATCCAGGGATGACACTGAAGCACAGAGACTTGACCATCTGAGGTCGGGTCGCTACAAGATGGTATCAGAGCACACGCTGAGTGTAGGACACAACCACTAAGATAAACCCTAGGTCACACCTCTCTTCTCATTTCTGACTCCTCTCCATTTTCTACTCTTTAGGATGACGGAGATGAAGAACAAGTTTTGCAGAACCGGATGAAGACACACCTTTTGGACGTCACTTGAAGGAAGTCACTAGGTACTTGAACATTGGAATACCAAGCTTCACCGGGACGTACAACGCCACTTTACCTGAAGAGGAGCGCTGGATGATTCAAGTACAAGTTCCAGGAAGGACGTTCTCACCAACTTCTAAACACATAGAGTTTTGTTTCGAAGCACCCACCTGAAGTCTAGGCAAGAGCATGGCAGCCCACATTACCATTGGATGCATTGGAGAAGTTTACAACAGGGAGCTTAAGGACACTATTTACCAAATATGTGGGCGCCGAGACGAGCAATGGGAAGTAATCAGCACCAGGAAGGATAGATCCATTGCAGCCTTCATTCAGGAGTTAAACCAGCACATTCGACGCCAGGAGAACCAGATGTGCGCGAACATGATGGACTTGAAGAAGGCGAAGACTAGGATCATCGAGCTAGAGGAAGAACTCAAGTTTACACGCGATGGATATGAGGAGGAAATCAAAACACTACTTGAGAAGAATGACGACCTAGTCAAGCAGATCGGAGTAATCATGGGAGGACCAGCACCGGGAGACGAAGACGAAGATCCCACTCGCCCGTACAACTACATCATCATCGACGACACCGATTCCGATCCTAGTGATGATGACTATGAAGACGAAGCTGGAGCATACATCATGGAGTCTTCCACCGATCAAAATTTCTAGATGACTACCATATATCACTAGTATTCCCCCATGTATTTTGTAGTAGTTGAACACTTGTGCGATAGTTCTAGATCGTTTGTATGCCCTTGATTGATTGATTAAGTGAAATGTTTGTGTTTGTCTCATGTGCATATGGGTAGTGTTTTCTCATTAGACCTCTTTTCTATTCTAAATCTCTTCCATCTAAACGCCTCAGATGCCTCTGCGACATGACACCGGTTTTGCCTTCCCACCGGAGCTCACCCAGTTGATCCAACAGCAGAATACGTTGATGCAATTGCTAGTTCAGAATCAGGGCAACAACAACAACAACAACAACAACAACAACAACAACAACAACAACAACAACAACAACAACAACAACAACAACAACAACAACAACAACAACAACAACAACAACAACAACAACAACAACAACAACAACAACAACAACAACAACCCGCCGCCCGTGGACAACCTAGCCCGTTTTCTAAGGTTACAGCTGCCGGTGTTTTCCAGTAGCACCGAGCCCATAGTTGCCGACGATTGGCTACGCCGTATTGGAAGGGAGTTGACCACCGCAGGTTGCACAGATGCTGAGATAGTGCACTTTGCCGCACATCAATTGGATGGACCAGCAGCCTCATGGTGGGAGAATTACACAGCCACTTTTCCTATAGCCAATGTCACTTGGGACCAGTTTCAGCAAGCTTTCCGCACAGCCCATATCTCCACTGGAGCTATGCAAATGAAGAAGAGGGAGTTCCGCAACCTACGCCAGGGGAACCGTACTGTGGCTGTGTACGTGGATGAGTTTAGCAAGTTATCTCGCTACGCCCCTGATGATGTGGCCACAGATGCAGCAAAACAGGAGAAGTTCATGGAAGGGCTGAATGATGAGATGAGTATGCAGTTGATGGTAGCAACCTTCAACAACTACCAGGAGTTGGTAGATAAGGCTCTTATGATTGAAGGGAAGCAACAGCAAATTGAGAGCCGCAAGAGGAAGTATGGACAAGGGAAGTATAACTCAGGAGCTCAGCAGAAACCTCGCCTAACCCCGAACTCGGGAGGACTTGTTCATAACCATGGAGGTCACAACCACACTGGAGGAGGATCGCATAACCACAATGGTTCTAAGAATGGGAATGGGAACAGAACCAACAACAATCATAACCGCCCCAACCCAGCCACACCCACCAAAAGGGACTTAAGTCATGTTACGTGTTTCAAGTGCGGGAAGACTGGACACTATGCCACGGAGTGCCCTGAAGGAAAGAATGGAAATGGAAATGGGAGCGCTGGGAAGAAGCCAAATCCATTCAACAAAGGACAAGCGAACCACGTTAACGTGGAGGAGGTTGAAGAGCAGTCGGACGCGGTAATAGGTAAGTTTTTGGTTAAGTCATTTACCACTCTTGTTCTTTTCGATACTGGTGCATCGCATTCATACATATCAAGGGGATTCGTGGATAAGTTTAAACTACCAACCCAAACCCTTAGGACCCCTCTTTTAGTAAGTTCACCGGAGCAGAGTATATGGCCAGCCGATGGTGTGACCAGATACCCTTAACCATTGGTACACATGTTTTTTCGTCCGACCTAATTATCTTGGAGTCACAAGGACTGGATGTGATATTGGGTATGGACTGGATGTCAAAGTTTGGAGGAAGCATTGACTGTGCTAGTAAGTCGATTTATCTCACCACCCTGGAAGGAAAAAGGATTAAGTATGTATCTAGGCATGTGCCTAGGAGGAGTCAAGTGAATGCCCTTACGGGAGTTGTTCAGGAGGAAGTGCCTGTAGTGAAGGATTACCCGGATGTTTTTCCAGAGGAGTTACCAAGCATGCCACCAGATAGAGACATTGAGTTTTTGATAGAGTTGTTTCCAGGTACAGGACCAATATCCAAGAGACCCTATCGGATGCCCGCAAATGATCTCGAAGAAATTAAGAAATAGATCAAGGAATTATTGGAGAAAGGATACATCCGAAGAAGTTCATCACCTTGGGGAGCCCTAGTACTTTTGGTTGAGAAGAAGGATAAATCCCTGAGGATGGTTGTTGATTATCAAGCATTAAATGAAGTGACGATTAAGAACACATACCCACTGCCGATAATCAACGATCTGTTTGATCAGTTGCAAGGAGCTAAAGTGTTTTCGAAGATCGATTTGTGATCGGGGTATCATCAGTTGAAGATACGAGAGAAGGACATACCAAAGACAACATTCACAACACGATATGGATTATACGAGTACACGGTCATGTCATTTGGACTGACTAACGCCCCTGCCTATTTCATGAGCATGATGAACAAGGTGTTCATGGAGTATTTGGACAAGTTTGTTGTGGTGTTTATTGATGATATTATGGTATACTCGAAGAACAAGGAGGAGCACAAGGAGCATTTGCGCTTAGTTCTCGAGAAACTCAGGGAACACCAGTTGTATGCTAAGTTTAGCAAATGCGAATTTTGGTTGAAGGAAGTCGGGTTCCTTGGACATGTTATATCGGGAGAAGGTATAGCAGTAGACCCCAACAAAATTCAGTCAGTCACTGAATGGTTGGCACCCATTTCAATTAGCGAGATCCGCAGTTTTCTTGGACTCGCAGGATACTACCGGAGATTCATCAAGAATTTTTCCAAGATTGCAAAGCCAATGACTGAACTGTTGAAGAAGGATACTAAGTTTAAATGGACAGAAAATTGCGAGGCGAGTTTCCAGGAATTGAAGAAACGTTTGACTACATCCCCAGAGCTAACACTGCCAGATATACATAAGGAGTTCCAAGTGTACTGCGATGCCTCACGCTTAGGACTTGGATGTGTGCTTATGCAGGACGGGAGAGTTGTTTCGTATGCCTTACGACAACTAAAACCTCATGAGATGAACTATGCCACGCATGATTTGGAGTTAGCAGCCGTAGTGCATGCATTGAAGACCTGGAGACATTACCTTATTGGAAACCGTTGTGATGTGTACACGGACCATATGAGTTTGAAGTACATTTTCACCCAGAAGGAACTGAACCTTCGACGGAGGAGATGGTTGGAGCTTATAAAGGATTATGACATGAAACTACACTATCATCCAGGAAAGGCCAATGTCGTAGCAGACTCTTTGAGCCGGAAGAGTTATGTTAATATCCTTGAAAGTAAGGGACTGCCGAAGGAATTAGCAAAGGACATCATGGAACTTCGATTAGAGATTGTACCTAGAAGGTTCATTGCCACAATGGAGGTTCAGTCGACATTGCTGGACAAGATTCAGGAAGCCCAGAAAGAGGACAAGGAGATTGCTGAGATAAAGGAGAAGATGAGCAAAGGAAAGGCCAAAGGTTTCGTGAAGATGAGCACGATACCCTATGGTTTGAGGACCGAGTTTATGTGCCCAACAACCAGGAGATCAGGAAGTTAATACTTCATGAGGCCCATGACTCACCATACTCGATACACCCCGGAAACACCAAGATGTATTTGGATTTGAAGGAACATTTTTGGTGGACCGGTATGAAGAAGGATATTGCCGAGTATGTCGCCGTATGTGATGTATGTCAACGCATGAAGGCAGAGCATCAGAAGCTAGCAGGACTGTTACAGCCTATGCTGTTACCCGAATGGAAGTGGGATAAACTGGGCATGGACTTTATCACCGGATTGCCCAGGACCAAAGCAGGATACGATTCCATATGGGTAGTAGTTGATCGCTTGACCAAAGTAGCTCACTTCATCCCAATGAAAACCACCTATATGAGTGCAAAGCTGGCCAAGATATATATGTCCAGGATAGTATGTCTGCATGGAGTTCCGAGGACCATTGTATCAGATCGAGGAACACAGTTTACCTCAAAGTTTAGGCACCAGTTGCACCAGACCCTGGGAATGAGATTGGATTTTAGTACAACATTTTGCCCGCAGACGGATGGACAAACAGAGAGAGTCAACCAAATTTTGGAGGACATGTTGAGAGCCTGTGCGTTAGATTACGGACCTAGTTGGGATGACAATTTGCCATACGCAGAGTTTTCCTACAATAGTTGCTATCAAGCCAGTTTGAAGATGGCACCGTTTGAAGCCCTGTATGGACGAAGGTGCAGAACACCATTGATGTGGGACGAGGTAGGAGACCGAGAGTTGTTTGGACCAGACTTGATCAAGGAGTCTGAGGAGAAGGTTAAATTGATTCGAGATAGACTGAAGATTGCTCAGTCCAGGCAGAAGAGTTATGGAGACCGAGCATATCTGCGAGTATCACCCTTGCGAGGAGTGAAACGTTTTGGAGTTAATGGAAAGTTAGCCCCGAGATTTGTAGGACCGTATCGTATTTTGGAACGGATGGGAGAAGTTGCCTACAAGTTGGAGTTACCCGAGGGACTGTCAGGAGTTCATGACGTGTTTCACGTTTCACAGCTGAAGAAGTGTCATGCTGAGATGACAGATATACCGCTAAGAGATACAGTACCCCTGGAGGCGATTCAGTTGGACAGTGATTTGACTTATGAGGAGAAACCAGTTAAGATTCTTGAGTTTGCCAGCAGAATCACCCGAAGTAAGGTTATCAAGTTTTGTAAAGTTCAGTGGAGCCACCATACCGAGGACGAAGCCACTTGGGAACAAGAGGATGATCTCCGCAAAGACCACCCGCACCAATTTTCTAGCCAGCCCGAATCTCGAGGGCGAGATTCATCTTAAGGGGGGTAGGTTTGTAACATCCCAAATTTTCAATTTGGAATGTTATACATTAGATCATAATTGCATATCATGTTTTATTGCTTTCCGTTCCGTAATCCTCGAAATCCTAAGCAACTCGAGGACCCTCGGAGAGAGTTGGGGATTTCCCGGTTTTCATATTTGATTCTTTTATCAAATTTTGAAACGAGGATTTCGGTTTTAATTATTTTTCTCTCCGAAAATATTTCATATTAAAATACAAGAGAGGAGATAATATGACTTCTCCAAAATAAAAGAAATATTGGAGGAAAAATACTAAAATCAAATATTTGTTCCATTTGGATTTTATTGCAATTTTGTTCGCATTAGAAAAATTGCACGTTTTCAAAATTGCATTTTAGGGCCAAGAAAATGTTCATCTCGTTCTAAATATTTTATTTAGACGGTGAAAATTTATTCTGGCATTTTTGGTTTTTTTATTTATTTTTCTAGGATTTTATTTCGGTCGGCGAAATTATTAAAAAAAAGTTCCCGCACCCGACTGGGCCTAAGGTCCAGCCGAGCCAGGCCGCCGCCGCCCCCACGTGCGCGCCGTCGCCGCCGACTCGGACAAGGAGTCCGAGCCGGACTCCACTCCACCGCCGCCGCCGCCTTGACCCCTCCTCCAAGCCGCCCCGCCCCGCCCTTTATATACG
>NC_041382.1:255906212-255928660 GCF_002162155.2 Triticum dicoccoides
GCCGCCTGCCACCGCAGCCCGCGCCGCCGCCGAGCGCTGCCGCCCCGCCGCTGCCTCGCCTCACCGGAGGTAGTCGCCAGACTCCGCCGCCAGTTTTTTTATATAAAACCATTCGGTTTTTTTAACCTAGATCTATTTTTTTTCAAATTCGCCGGTTTTTCTCGGTTCTTCTAGTTAGCGGACGTTCGTCCGAACGTTCGTGTTAACGAATTGTTCTTCGCCCGTTAGATACAGCTAACGAACGCTCATTCGTTTGTCTATTCGTCAGTTTTCTTTTATCGGATTTAATCCGCGATTTTCTCTGATTGCGATTTCTGATCCGATCTTAGTTTCTGTTTATCTTTTCGCTCGTTAGTCGGAATCAGGAGATTCAAGCGCCTAGAGTTTCATCTCGAAACCCTCTTTCCGTTTAACCAACTCAAACAAGTTTTCAACTGTAAAATTTTTGACCTAATTTCAGATTAGTAAATGAAGCTTCTTTCTTTCGCCGTTTGAGTTTCGTTGCTCCGTTTGATTTGATTCTTTTTGCGAACCAGAGTTCTTAATTTGAACTTTCTGGTCAACCTCTTTTATTTGAGTTTTGCTTGTGCATCGTTGCTTTTTACTTTTGTATGCTATTGTTTGCTTGCGATAGAACACCCGGAGTGCGAAGCGTGCTACTACGAGTCCCTAGGTTTCACAGATCGTCAGCAAGGCAAGTAACACTTTGATCATACCCCTTTACCACCCAGTTTTTATGCATTAGTTCCAATCCTCAAACATTGCATGATTAGGACGACATTAACTTGTGGGTTGGGAAGTACTTGATGAGGTAGAACCTATTGCCCTGTTACATTCAAACCCTTGGGAGTTACTCTACGTGTTGCTTATATTACTATGCTATGCTATGCTCGTAGACGTGGTTTGGGTTTGAGTGAAATCCATGACAGATGTGAGATTGTTAAATTAATGGTTCAACTTAAGGTGGCAACTTAATCAAACAACTAGGTGGATTGAGGCACCTAGAGTACCCAGTGTTGCCTGTATTTTTTGGAAATCCCGGAGTACCCGTGTGATCTTCCTATGGACCGCCACCCAGGCTCAAAGGGAACTGAGATGATTCATGCTAGAAACTTCCGTGTGCAGCCACAAGCTATTATGGGCTCTAGCACAGTTGAGTAAGTTACGTGAAGCTCTTGAAGAGGCAGATCAGCAGGTAGTGGGATGTAGGTTTGGTATGGTCTGTCCGGAGTAGAGAGTTAATGTTTCTGAAACACTGTGTCTCGGTCATCCGTTTCTCAAACACCCTATAGTGCGAGAAATCCAACAGAGGAGATCGAGTCTTGTGGGGAAAAGTGCGCAAACCTCTGGAGAGTGTACAATCTAATCATGGTTAGTCGTGTCCCCGGTTATGGACAATTCTTGAGTATGTAGTACTTGGGTTATCACATGTATCTCATCATGTTTAATTAGTATTATTGGGTTGTTAATCACTTTAATGTGGATTGAGTTGGAGGAACCTTATCAATGATGTTTCAACTACCATGATAGTAAAATTATAATCTATTCCTTTGTTGTAGGGAAAAATTGGCTTTTCGCAAAACTGTAACCATAGAGCTTTCCACCAGCCAAATATGCATGTAGTGATAGCATTATTTTGTTCTTGCTCTACTGTGTTACTTTGCCAGCATATTCCATGTGCTGGCCCGTTTCGGGCTGCAATGTATTATGTTGTAGACTTTTCAGACGAGGAGTAAGGTTCGTTAGGTTGTTGCCGTGCAGCTCAGTTATGCCGTTGGAGTTGATGGACTCACTTTATCTTCCAAGCCTTCCGCTGTTATCGTATTAGATGGCCTTAAGCCATATTGTTGTAATAAGTTCTCTCTTGAGACATTCAATGTAATTAGTGTGTGATTGCTACTCTGTTATAAATCCTTCGAGTATTGTGTGTGTCTGCAGTACCGATCCAGGGATGACACTGAAGCATAGAGACTTGACCATCTGAGGTTGGGTCACAACAAATGCAGAGCACCTTTAAAGATCCAGGACTGACTAGACATTGTAATTCATGGTAAAAGAGATCCAGTCAAGTCATACTCGATGTAAACTAACAGTAATGAATGCAAATGACAACGGTGCTCTCCAACTGGTGCTTTTTAATAAGAAGATGATGACTTAACATGAAAGTAAATAGATAGGCCCTTCGCAGAGGGAAGCATGGATTTTTAGAGGTGCCAGAGCTTGGTTTTGAAATAGAGATGAATAATATTTTGAGCGGTATACTTTCATTGTCAACATAACAACCAAGAGATGGCAATATCTTCCATGCTACACACATTATAGGCGGTTCCGAAACAGAATGGTAAAGTTTATACATGCCCTCCACCAACAAGCATCAATCCATGGCTTGCTCGAAACAATGAGTGCCTCCAACTAACAAGAGTCCCAGGGGGAGTTTTGTTTGCAATTATTTTGATTTGATTTGCATAAAGCATGGGACTGGGTATCCCGGTGACCAACCACTTTCTCGTGAGTGAGGAGCGGAGTCCACTCCTCTTTTGAATAACCCGCCTAACATGGAAGATACGGACAGCCCTAGTTGATACATGAGCTATTCGAGCATACAAAACAGGATAATTATTTGAAGGTTTAGAGTTTGGCACATACAAATTTACTTGGAACGGCAGGTAGATACCGTATATAGGTAGGTATGGTGGACTCATATGGAATAACTTTGGGGTTTATGGAATTGGATGCACAAGCAGTATTCCCGCTTAGTACAGGTGAAGGCTAGCAAAAGACTGGGAAGCGACCAGCTAGAGAGCGACAACAGTCATGAACATGCATTAAAATTAATCAACACTAAATGCAAGCATGAGTAGGATATAATCCACCATGAACATAAATATCGTGAAGGCTATGTTGATTTTGTTTCAACTACATGCATGAACATGCGCCAAGTCAAGTCACTTAATTCATACAGAGGAGGATACCACCCTATCATACCACATCACAACCATTTTAATAGCATGTTGGCACACAAGGTAAACCATTATAAGCTCCTAGCTAATCAAGCATGGCACAATAAACTATGATCTCTAATTGTCATTGCAAACATGTTTATCCATAATAGACTGAATCAGGAACTATGAACTAATCATATTTACAAAAACAAGAGAGGTCGAGTTCATACCAGTTTTTCTCATCTCAATAAGTTCATCATATAATCATCATTATTACCTTTCACTTGCACGACCGAACGATGTGGATAATAACAATAGTGCACGTGCATTGGACTAAGCTGAAATCTGCAAGCATTCAATAAACAGGAGAAGACAAGGAAATATGGGCTCTTTTGTCAGATCAACAATAATGCATATAAGAGCTACCTCAACAATTTAGTTATGGTCTTCTCCTATCGACCCCCAAAGAAAAGAAAAGAAATAAAACTATTTACACGGGAAAGCTCCCAACAAGTAAAAGAAGAACATGAAATCTTTTTGGGTTTTATTTTTAATTACTACTACAAGCATGGAAAGTAAACTAATTAAAAGCTACAACTATTTTTTTTGGTTTTTTTAAGGTTTATTAAACACACAAGAAGAAAGCATAAAAAGGAAAATAAACTAGCATGGATGATACAATGAAAAAGTATGAGCACCGACATCTAGCAATGAGTCTGTGAACATAAATGTAATGTCAGTGAGAAATACGTACTCCCCCAAGCTTAGGCTTTTGGCCTAAGTTGGTCTATTATCACGGTTGGCCTGGCGGATATCCATAATAATAGTTGGGGTCGTACTGCGAAGAAGAAGACTCTGATTGCCACTGGTTGGTAATCATCTCCGGATCCCACAGATAATTAGACTGTCGTGGAGGATCAACTTGTGGTTCCGACTCTGGCTCTGGGGCTGATGTAGGGTTCCGGTAGGTGTGAATAGCCTCTAATGGAACAAGGTACTTACACTACAAAAAAAGACACATCCGTGCTGAACAAATTTTTTTTCTGTCATACATATGACACTTCTATGACTATAATTGTGACAAAACCCGGTATCATCATAGATGTGGTGGGCTCCTACTTCTATGACAAAAAATCATGACAGAAAATGGGCTTTTCGTCCTGGGCGGGCCGGAGACGCAACTGCATGCCATTCTTTGGGCCGTCCATGACAGAAAAAACCATGGTAGAAGCTAGGGGGAGGAAAATTTCGGGGAGTTCCCGGTTACAGTGGGAGGTCGGGGGCCGAGCGATGCGTGTTTCTCTCGTACACGTACGCGCGTGTGTGCGAGGCGTTGGCTCTAACTGAACCCGAGCGAGGCATTGGGCTCTAACTGAACCCGGGCGATTGCACTGCAGGCTCCGCGTTACTGAACCCGAGCGATCGATCGAGTTAACTGAACCCGATCAAGCGATTCCTTGGCTACTGCTGCTAACTGAAGCCGATCGATGGGGTGAACAGTGAGCATTGCAGGGGGGTGGATGAACAGTGAACGGTGGCGTTGCCTCTGGATGAACAGGACCCCGTGGTGTGATGGAGGGCTGGATGAACAGTAGACGATGGAGGGGTGCCCGTGGAGTGGTGGATGAACAGGACCCCGTGGTGTGGAGGGTAGGATGAATAGTAGACGGTGGAGGGGTGCACGTGGAGGGGTGGTTGAACAGGACCCCATGGTGTGGATGGCTGGATGAACAGTAGATGGTGGAGGGGTGGTTGAACAGTAGCCGGTGGAGTAGCGTGCGGTGGAGGCTGGATGAACAGGAGCCCGTGGAGGCTGGAGGAGGTCGACAGTGGATGAACAGTAGCTCGTGGAGGCTGGAGGGGGTCGACGGTGGAGATGAATAGTATCCCGTGGAGTCCCGTTTTGCGGTACGCCACACCCCTCCGGATGAACAGGAACCCCGTTTCGACCGTAGCGCTCCAACACAACTCCGTTTCCTCCGTTTTGCGGTACGCCACACCCCTCCCGATCAACAGGACCCCCGTTTCGACCGTAGGAGTTCCGTTTCATCCGTTTTGCGGTACGCCACACCCCTCCCGATCAACAGGACCCCGTTTCGACCGTAGGAGGTCCGTTTCATCCGTTGTGCGGTACACCACACCGCTCCCGGTCAACATGACCCCCGTTTTGACCGTAGGAGGTCTGTTTCCTCTGTTGTGCGGTACGCCAGGCCTCGTTTCCATCGCCTCTTCCGTCCAAGCCCTCCCGATGAACACGACCACGCATTCCGTTCCGACCCATGAACACGATGACGACGCTGTTTCTCCGTTCCGACCCAGCCATGTACACAAGCCCTCACCGTACGTATGCGCAAGTAGGCGTTCGAGACCCTGCCTGTATGTACACATACATGGCCGTATTTTCTCTCTTGCACCCTGGACGCTGTACGTACATGTACATGCTACGTGTGTGCCTCTACTACGACACGTGCACGCCTCTACTACGACACGTGCGCGCCTCTACATCGACCAATATGTACGTACACGTTCGCGACCAGAATGTCAACGCTACGTATGCTTCGACCAGGTGGGTCCTGACTGTCAGGCACTTCCTTACCTGCAAAGATGTAGCTGGTGGGTCCCAGCAGTCAGGGGGGCGAAATACGGTGGCCCGTCCGGTGGGTCCCCGCTGTCAGGTGGAGGAATAATTTTTTTTGCACGTAATAAGGAGGCACTTCCTTGCTGTGGCCGTGGACCCAGCTATCAGTCTCTCCACGCACAGTCCACGTCCGATGGAAGTCGTTCCTTGACCACGTTGACCACGCCGCGCCGAGAGCACCAGGGCGGTGGACGTCGGCGAGGCCTAGGAAGGGGACAACGCGGAGCCGGGGAAGACGCGGCAGTGGATGCCCACACGTAGAGGAGTACGAGGGCACTGGTTCGCTGCGGTGTGAGGCTGCCGTCGCCGCAGAGTAACAAGTAGTGTGGGTGAGTAGAGGGATGGCCTGGCCAGCGGTGGGAGTAGTAGGGGGCGGTGAGGCCTCCGCCGCATCGCAGCCGGCCACAGGAGGCAGGAGCACGAGGCACGACCGGCGCTGATTTGGGTGACTAGAGCAAGAAGACCAGAGGTTGAAGAAGCACGACGGTCATTGGATGGACATCGTACGGTCACTAGAGCTAGAATCGTGCATATTGACTAAGTTGACAAAGCCCTCCGGCCCCGTCAACTTAGTAGGCCCACAAGTCAGCCTGCCACTATACTGGGTCCTAGCTAATAGGGGGAGTATTCATTTTTTTGTGCGTAATAAGAAGGCACTTCCTTGCGTGCGAAGATATAGCTGGTGGGTCCGAGCTGCCAGCGGCGGTAACGTTTTTTTCACGAAATACAGAGGCCCTTTCGGTGGGTTCCAGATGTCAGGTGGAGGAATCATTATTTTGCGTGTAATAAGGAGGCATTTCCTTGCGTGCGGCCGTGGACCCAGCTGTCGGCCTCTCCAGCTAAAGTCCACTTCAGATGGATGTCGGTCGTTGACCACGTTGACCAGGCCGCGCCAAGAGCACCAGGGCGGTGGACGACGGCGAGGCCTAGGAAGGGAACGACACAGAGGCAGGGAAGACTCGGCAGTTGTTTCCCACGCGGAGGGGAGTATGACTGTACGAGGGTTTACTGGTTCGTCTGCCGTCGCCAGAGAATAACAACAGGTGTGGGTGAGTAGAGGGATGGCTAGGCCAGCGATGGGAGTACAGTGGGGTGGGGAGGCCTGCGCGGCAGCAGAGCCGGCCGCGGGGAGGAGGGAACAGGCAGTCCCGACGGTGCCTGTTTGAGCGGCTGGAGCAGGAAGAGCAGAGATTGAAGAAGCACGACGGCCGTTGGATAGCCATCCAACAGTCACTGCTTGTGTGTCAACCTTTTTTTAGGAAAGCCTCAAATCTGTGGGAAACAGCATACAACTCATCTGCCATTATTTCTAATAATTTACAGCCCATTTGCTAATTATTAAGGTTTTTTTGGAGCCCATATTCTTTTTGTTAGCATTACAGCCCATATTGTGGACACGGTTAAAAAATTATACGAAATTTTGCATATTTCGGTGCAGTCTGAACTGTTTTTAATCCCGAAATTTCGACTCACATTCAAACTGATTTTAAAAATAAATGTATATCAATATAAAATCCAACAAATTCTCCACGCATAAAAATTAATGTAATTTCAAATCTTGAAATGAAAAAAGATATTTGAAACTAATTGTCGGTTTGATGTGTTTTAAAAATGTACAGCCCATTTCTCATTACTGATGGGCCATTTTCTCGGCTAGCCGAATGAAAGCTCTCCTCCTCGTCTTGAAAGATTTGCAGCCAAACAGGCCTGACAAAGCGACTTACTTGGCAAATCACAAAAAAACTGGGATGTGGCCGTGGACCCAGCTGTCAGCCTCTCCACGTAGAGTACTCTTCCGATGGAATGTCGTTAACCACATTGACCACGCCACACCGAGAGCACCAAGGCGGTGGACGACGGCGAGGCCTATGAAGGGGACGACGCGGAGCCGGGGAAGACGCGGCAGTGGATGCCCACGCGGAGAGGAGTACGAGGGTTCACTAGTTCGGCTGCGGTATGAGGCTGCCGTCGCCGCAGGGCCTGGCTAGCGGTGGGAGTAGTAGGGGGCGATGAGGCCTCATCGGCAGCACAACCGGCCACTGGAGGGAAGAGCAGGCGGTCTCCCCAGTGCTGGTTTGGGCGGCTGGTGCAAGAAGAGCAGCGATTGAAGAAGCAGCAGGACCGTTCGATTCAAATCCAATGGTTACTGCTGCTAGAATCGTTTGTTGACTAAGTTAACAAGCCCAACGTACGCGTCAACTTAGTAGGCCCACAGGTTAGCCTCCCAACCGGTGCACGCCAGATGTCAGTGGGAGGAATCATTTTTTCGCGTAATAAGGAGGCAGTTGATTGCGTGCATCCAGGCCAGCGGAGGGAGTAGGGTGGGCCGGGGAAGCCCGCGCGGCATCACAGCGGGCTACAAGAGGAGGGAGCAGGCAGTTCCGCCGGTGCTAGTTTAGCCGGCTGGAGCAGGAAGATCAGAGATTAAAGAAGCACGTCGGCCGTTGGATGGACATCCAACAGTAACTGCTGCTAGAATCGTATGTTCACTGACAAAGCCTTTCGTAAACAAGTCAGCCTTGAAATCCATGGTGTGTACAGCCCATTTGCTATTACTTTTATATTTTTTACTCATTTTATAATTCATATGGAATTTATTGCAGCCCGTTTTCCATTTTTAGAATGGCTGGCCATTTTCTGGTCAGTACCAGGGTCAAAAAATTAACTAAATATGTGGGAAATTTTGAAAATTTGCAAATTTTTGTGGGGACGAAATATTCTTAATCCAAAAACTGATAGACATAGTAAAACAAAAATAAAAATAAATTAGTACTATGTCATGTTAAATCCAATGAAATACGTTTAAGATATGAGTGAAGAACAAAAACAAAAAAAGAAACTTATATCCCATTTGCTATAAATTTTTTGGAATTTTCAACCCCTTTTGATATTACTTTTAACAGACATTGACCATACTCTTAAGCCAGGCCGGAATGCATCCCTCCTCGTCTTGAAAGATTTGCAGCCCAGTAATTCGGAGAAAACAAATAGGCCTAGCTTGGGTATTCTTCAAAAAGAAATAGTGGGCTAGCTATTTTCCCAAAGAACTAGTGCATGAGCATTTAGCTTTATTTATTTATTTATTTACTTATTTATGTTTAGGGGACCATGAGCATGTACCTGGGCCGGATTCATGTGAGAGCCTCCCTTCCAGTTAATTATGGGCTTCTCTATTGGGCCTTCATCAGTGGGCTGCATGTTATCAACAAGTGGAAAATGTGTTCTGAGTTTCAAAAAAAATGTGTTCCATACGATAAATAGTATGCGCTACGTATGGTACGGGGCACTAAAGGATCGAACCGTGCAACGACTTCCAAAACATTGTGTTTGTCGTTCTAACAACACATTTATTCAACCAACAGACGAAATATACTACTGATTGTACATTGAAAACAACAGCAGCAGCAAACAGACAAAATATACTACTAATTGTACACGTCCGCTTAGTAGGCCCACAAGTCAGTCATCAAATCTGACGGGTCCCAGCTGTCAACGGGATGAATAATTTTTTTCGCAAAACAAGGAGGCACTTCCTTCCGTACGAAGATACAGTCGGTGGGTCCCAGCTGTCAGGTGGAGGAAACATTATTTTAGCTTAATAAGGAGGAACTTTCCTTGCGTGCGACCATGGACCTCATGGGTCCCAGCCGTCAGGCTCTCCACGTAAAGTCCTCTTCCGATGACTCTCGTTTGTTCACCAGGCCGCACCGAATGTAGCGAGGCGGTGGACGACGGCGAGGCCCCGTACGGGAACGACTCGGAGATGGGAAAACGCGGCAGTGGAGTCGCAGATTGAGAGGAGGAGAAGGGTTATAACTGGTTCTATTGCGGCGTGGGGCTGTGGTCTGTGGAGAATAACATGAGGTGTCGAGGGGTGGAGGGATAGCCTGGCTGGCGGTGGGGTAGCGCTTCGCAGCGATGCATGCTAAGCAGAGCCGCTAGCCGCCGGAGGCCGGACCAGGCGGTCCCGGCGATGCTGGAGGAAGAAGACAAGAGATTGAAGGTGCATGCCGGCCGTTGGATATAAATCCAATGGATGTGGATGACACAATCATTTGTTACCAAGTTGACAATGCCCTGCATAGGCTTCGACCTATTGGCCCACATGTCAGCCTGCAAAAATGTGGCATATATTTAACCCATCTTTTCTAGAATGTATAGTCCATTTGCTGGGTTGGGTGAACAAATAATTTCGCGTCAATCAGGCCCATTTATATTTTCTAAGAAATCCCAGCCCATTTGCACTTCCTTGAAATACACGTATTAGGTGGGCTCGTTATATATACGTATAATGTTATGTTATAAGGAGCAATTAATATCAAAGAATAAACCAGAGAGGCACATTTTTTATGTATATATTTAAGAAATTAGCGAGTTATTGCTCAAAATAAAAATGAGCATGTTATTATTAAATTGGTTCTTAAAATATTTGCAATCACCAGGATTTTCCTTGTTTGTGAGTCAAAAACAACCAGGATTTTCCTTGCCTGTGAGTCAAAAACAACCAGGATTTTCCATGCCTGTGAGTCAAAAGCAACTAGGATTTTCCTTGCCAACTTCCGTTAAACATTTACTTTTATAAGTTGGGATGTTTTTATAATGTATATATAAGTCTCTATAAAATATACGGTAATAGTAATAATATAAATATATATAATGTGGTTAGAAGGGAAAACATAAATTGGACACGACATTACTTTTATAAGAGACCTGTGTTTTATACCCCACAGTAGGCATACTAACAAGTTCACACACAAATACAACAAACAAGGTAAACATTCATATCAAACTCAAGTTCACAGGACACGTTCATATCCATAGCCAACATTCACAATCAACAACTCAAAAGATTCATATATACACAAGCTCAGCATATCTATGCATCCAAATGATTGATAGATCACACGACAATATTCATACATAATTTACAAAAAGATTCAGATATACACATGTTCAGTATGTTTATGCATCCAAATGATTGAGATCCCAGCCAATATGATCCATGGATGAGCTTTAATTACCTAGTGTACGGACTGGTAAATGGTGTTCAATCGGGGGTACTTCTTGCTAAAATTAGTTCTTGTACGAGTAAACTTTCGAGTACATAAGAGGTAGCACAGACAATCTGAACTTGGCTTGTAGGTTTATCCTCAAATAGTGGCCTTGTGCCGAGGGAGGTTTGAGAAACTTGGCCACTACTTTCATCCAACCATTTTACTGGCTCATCTTGGTCCTATATCTCGCCAAAATTCTACATTGCAGACGAGAAAGGAGGCGGTTGAGAAAATGAACCACCCAAATTTTTTGTGCAGTTCAACTGAAATGGAGCATCCTTGGCGTGCAGACTGATTAAGTGCCAGATGAATATAAGCGTCAACCAACTTGTGTGGAATCTTTAGACTCCATGCCATATAGTTCGCTACCATATGTGCCGATAACCAAAAGGCACAAGTTGGGACCAAAGACTGGACTACGTTTTTCTAGGCTATGCACCAAGCAATATTTTTGGCGTTCACTCTCCTAACACTTGGAGTTTGACAATTGGTTGACGCCGGTTGATATTCGAATGAATATAGGCACTTCTTGTCAACATCTGATCATTTTGTGCAGTTCTACTAAAATCACCCGATGTAATGATTTGCCTGCGAGTTCAGGCTCCAAATTACTCCTTTATGAAATCGGCAAATAGTAGCACAATACCAAATTACCAATACATATGATAGGCACAATAATCAGGATAAAGACCAGTACCAACTCGTGTGAGGTAGCATATCACTTACTATTTCCTTTGACTGGAAGCCGAGATAAGCCAAGCGACTGACAGCAAAGGAAGAAAGCATGCAGAGTTTAGCGACTGACAGGAAAGGACGGAAGCTGTCGAGGCAATGAAGCACCCAAAGTTTTTGTGCAGTTCCACCAAAATCAATCATCCCTGTTGGCACATATATTGAGAGAGTGAGATTACTGTAATAGTGGGACTAGTTTATGAAACATACACTAACAAATAGAAGCACCCTCATTATCTTAATGGGTAAAGTTAGCAACATAGTAGTCTTGCTTAAAGTGAGGTATTAGTTTATTTAATCAGTGCCAATTAGCTCAACTCAACACTCAAAGCATTGCCATTTATCATAGGTTGCAAAACTTTAACGTGCAAAGATAAAGGAGTTTCTCATGATAGTAGCACGATACAAATAGAGATGATAGCAAACTAATATGGATGAAGGCCTTAGGCCCGTACCAACCTAAGAAAAAAAGCTTATTCATATAGTCCCATAAAAGATGATAAAGCACTCACTGGAATCACACAATAGTATATATTTTTGTGCACTTAAAATGTATGGTTGAAATCACTCTTGTTTACCAGTGCTGAGATTATATCGAAAGATTATCAAGAACTTCCAGTAGAGTTAAAGCACTGGATGGGATACAGTTCATTGTATTGTCTTGTGTAGTTCCATTTAATGTATGATTGGCACAACATGATCCCTGTTTGCACAAGTAGGAACAAGGTGAAACCTTCATTAGCTTAGTGAGAAAGGATAGGAAGACATTAGCATATTACTCAACCAGTAGCATCAAATTCATGATGGACAATACGAAAAACATTGCCTCATTGAACCAATGGCAATAAATTGACATGCAAAACAATAGCACTATTATGTCATGACACTAATAATATTCCCTCCCTGCTCCACCACATGATTCACCCCATAGACAAACATACACACGTACATGATTCAGCATAGGGTCCTACTAAAGATTTGTTTAACTCCAACAGGAAAATTAGGCAGTAATAAATTAGTGGTACTTAAGTACTCCTAATTAATTAAGTGAGACAGCATAAGTGGAAGGGCTCCCTGGAGGATCGTCTCACATGTAAGGTAGTCGTTGTCGGAGCCCTTGAATGGCCTCGACTTAAGGCCTCTAGCTTCAGCAAGGTCGCCTTAGCACTGTTTATTCTTCTTCTTCCTCTTCATGCTTTGTTTCTCTTTCTCCTCACTAGTTGGTGAAACCAAGTACATGATTGGCCTTCTAATTCAGAATTGGTTTTGTCAGTGAGGGAGTACAAGTGTACTAGTAAAAACAGCATTATTTTCTCATGGAAGTTGGAAAATAGAGATGAACACACGCATTAAATATCATTCTTACCTAAAGGAAGGTTATGGCGCCAATATGGATGATGAGGATTGGAACACAGATCTCCCTTTGTGCAGTTCCACCAAAATGAACCAACTGTTCTATTCTGACATTCCAGTTAAACATCACAAAAGTCAGTTCTTTTAAGAAGAGTTTTGTGCAGTGCACCAAAAGGTCACAACAGCAACCAGGTGAATTGGATATCCCTGTTTGCACAAAAAGGCACAGAGGAAACAGTCAGAGTCTCAAACAATTACAGGCAAAAACATTTGGCTAAACTTGTCATGGCTTATAACAGTGGCATGGCTTCATTTTTACCAGGGACATTAGATTAAGAACAGCTAAGGCTGCGTTTCGTTCACAGGTTTGGTGCAGGATTTTCGTAGGAACATATTCCTACAGTATTCTTTCCCTTCCAATCGTTCGGAACACGGGAAAGGTGAATAGTGTTTCATAGGAAAGCTGGTCTGGTAGTACTAATTCCATCGGATTAGAAACATCCACGCGCTGCTCATTTTTGGGCGGAAGCCCGAGGCAGGCGCTCGCTGCCATGCATTAGACAGGTTGCTGTGCTGTGTTGCCGAAATAAAAAAATCAACCTATGTGTGGTACGTGTGGTGAGGACAAGAGTAGTCACTATGCAGCTGAATAAACAAATAGCATCTCATACTGCCAAGCATGCTACTCTAAAAAAACAAATCTATACATTTCATAGTCCATCCGAACACATTCTCTTGAGAGTTTCCTCCGGTTCGCTATTCCATAGTTTTATACCTACATTCCTTTCCTATTCCTCTATTTTCATCAAGACCTATGTTTTATGCTCCTTTATTCTGAATGGAGCCTAAATATTTGGTATAAGGGCATGGGACAGTGGGTGCACCAGCAGTCCAGCACCATGTACGTAAACAGGGGCATAAAGTGGTGATTCATAGTTTGTTGCCCCGAGAAACAAACATCCAAGAAACATATCTGGGTTGGTCCCATTTTTGTTCACTCTAGACACCTACTCCTATGTGTGGATAGCAAATCTAGTCCTGGTCATACCACTGTGTACAGCATTACCCCTGTATTTCCCTTTTGACCAAGAGACCAGTTGGATGACCAGTCTGTACTAATTTCACCTCCTTTCCTTCTTGTTTGTACCAAGTCCGATGTACATACTAAATTCCCCCACCCCCACTTTTTTTCTTGTTTGAACCAAGTAAAACAAGATTCGACTCCATGAATTAGCTTTACCTCTAACAATAGAAAAAAATATGTGACGTTGGACCATCTGATCGAGAGGGGCTGAGAGGTAGAAAATGATGCACATGCAACGACGTAGCAAGATGGGGAAGTAGAGCTAAGGCGGTTTCGAATGAAGATATACCTGAAGGTCGTCAGGATGTGGATAGGTGGGCGGCGGGAGGCTGGATCCACCCACGGGCAACGACGAAGGGATCGGAGAACCTCCTGCGCCGGTGCTCGGCCAGAGATAATGGTGCGGCCGGCAGTGGGTCTCCTCCCTCACTGTCGATGACGGCCTAAACGCTGCCCCTCCTCCCCTTCACCGGCGGAGGGGGATACGTCCGGATTTGTAACCAGCGGTGAGGATAGAAAGCCAGTATTTTTTGAAGGGAGAAAGACACTGTTACTACCCCTATCTTGTTTAGATCTGGAGAGGATGAGAGTGTGTGAATAGAGCAACCCTAGCAAGCAAGCGCGGAGGCTCCGGCCTATATATACGTAGTGAGCAACCGTAGCAAGCAAGCAACCCCTATCTTCATCAACTCGTACAAGACCGAGAAATTTGATTACTACAACACCCTCTCCCTCGCGGACTGAGCTCCGGTGCCTTAACTGCACCTGCCTTTGGCTGCATGACAGAAGGGCCAACCACCTGTTGGGCCCACCTGTAATAGACGCAAAGGCAGGAGCAGTAAGTAGAAGCTTTCGCTACACGCTATCCCTCCCACACGAGGTGGACGGACATGCAGCAGTGGATTCGATATTGTAGAAGTAGGAGTAACATCATTTTTCGTCTTCTCGAAGAGGTGAAGAGCCAAGTGCAACCCAAACGTGGCAGTTGCGAACGCTCGCGTGGTGCGGTTCCTTGGAGTACTAGCCAGGCTCTTGCATGAGACAAAATTGCTATTGTTTAACAATTAAACTCCATTATCCATTGGTTGATACTCATTCTACATAGGTCCACGCGCTTAGCACCGTTTCCTCCTGGGGTCACCAATGTTTATTTGCTAATTAATAGCATTGCATGCAATGAACTAGCCATTGCAAGTCATTAAAAGCATGCACACCTCTCATCTCTTATTGGTTGATATGTCAAGAAACAAGAAACAAGGTAGAAGTTAATGCACCGCGCCTAAGTGTTTTGGGACTACATATTTGGTTTTCATAAGACGACTTACACAGCTAGACGGAGGGAGTAGTATAGCCCTGTAAACCGGAAAGGAGTATTTGCCTTTCTAGAGATTTCAACAAGTGACGAGACTACACCGTGTGCAGTACTCCCTCCCTTCCGGTTTATAGGGCTCAAATCTCAAATCTCATGAACCAAGGCATTTTGCGATTGGAGAAATGTATCTCATACTTTACAAATCTACCCTAATTAAACTCATGCATTAATTATGTAGTTCTCTCGTTTTCCTCTCCGCCTTGGTCGCGGTGCACAATATTGAGCACTCCTACTCCCTCTGTTCCGGTTTATAGGACTTATCTCAAAATCTTAGTTTTTTTCATTTTATAAGGCTCAATTTGGTTGTTCCCCATCACAAGTTCAGATTCCAAGGTGCATTAAATAATTGCATGCAGGTATTAAGAGAAATTTGACCAATGCATGTACTTTATGCATGCATGCATTGCAATTAATACATTGGTAAACATACATTTTTGAAGAAAACAAGAGCATTAATTGGGTGCTTTTGCAAATAACAAAAAGGATTCCCCCACTCACCATCTACCTTGGTTGGTGAAATTTTTGAATTGAGCCCTATAAACCGGAAAGGAGGGAGTATATGACTAGCCGCTCTGTCTACATGCGGGACATTTCAAAGCATCCGGGCCCGCGTGCCATCCACCAAATCACAACGAGGTGCTACAGTCAAGACTCACCTGTCATTCCGGTGTGGTTGTCATGACCCATCATATCACAAAATGCACACCTTTACCAGCAGTGGTAAGGCGGCCTCCAAGTTGGACTGGACGAAGCAACCATCATTTCACTGGAACGCTCGTTCAAGCCCTTTCTTCCCTTTCTTGAAGAAAACCTCACTCCAAGCTACTCACTTCTGCCATTTTTCTTCTGTACCAACGAAGGAAAGGTGGGCGAATCAATTATGCTGCTATATTTTCATTCCAAGAATCTTCTTTTTGTGAAGCACCGACCGATTCTCACATCCTATTATTTTCCCTTCTTCATTGCGATTGTGGTTTCCTTTCGATTGCTTTTTGTTTGTTAGTTCATTGATGGATCCTGGAGCACAAGGTAAAGAGTTTCCCGCGGACAACCCACTGGAGACAGCGATCTCCAGGAAGCGAGCACCGACCAACGAGTTGACCTTGTTGGCGGGCCAACCCATGTAGACGAAGAACTCCAAGAAACAAGCACTGTCCCAAGAGTTGAGGACGTTGGCGGACGAACTCCTCAAAGAAAGTTGGAAGAACAGCAATGGCCCCACCGTGCCTATCCCAGGAATTCTGATTGCCACCTATGTGAGGCTCAAGACCGAGTTTGAGGAGATAGTCGCCATTGAGAAGCAGTATTCCCCTGGCAAGGTGATGGCCCCCATCGAGGACAAGGAGATGGCCCCCGGAGGGATGAGATCTCCTGGTGAGCTGCACAAGGTAAAAAATAATGTCTTATTACCATAGTTGTGGTTTTTGATTATTTGCAATGTGCTTGCTAATATGTTAGGGTTGTGCAGGTGCCGGTGGATATCCTAGATGACTCCAATGTCGTGGCCCGTCCTATTGGCATCACCCCGGAGATCGATTCCGATGCCGCTGTCCATCCTGTGGACATCGCCCCACAGATCGGTTCCGATGTCGCGGTCAGTCCTGCGGACATCGCCCCAGAAATCGATTCCCATGCCGCTGTCCGTGTTGTGGTCATTGCCCGAGAGATCGATGACAAGAAATAGTTGGTCGCGCTAATCCTTCAAGGTAGTTTGCATTGCCCTGTGTTTAATTAACAGAACGATGCGTGTTATGAAACCATCTTAGGGCTAGTTCACAGTCTTGTGTGGGCGGATCTTGCTACTTTTGTTTGATAGTGAATCATGCGAACCCTCTCCGAGTTATGGAAACAGATGTATCCTCACCAGCTTTTGATGTAATATATGGCATGATTAGATGTAAGTTTGAACTGTTTATCATATCAGCAGGGCTTGTTGGATGATTCTTGGTGTTAGTAGGCTAGCTACTGTGCGAGCTATAGTACTTGCAAAACACTCACCAAAGAGAAATGTTGGGGCTGATGAGCTCGTGGTACGCTTATACTTATCCCTCGTCGATCGACCAAAAGCCCTAGCTCCTAAAATTTTAGGCTTAGCGATCAATGACCTAGGCGGGCTAGTTTGGCCTAGTGGGTTTTAGTGATATGACGTGCAACACAAAATCATAGCAGTGCAAAGACGTACTCCCTCCGTTCCAAAATAGATGACCTAGGCGGGCAAGTTTGGCCTAGTGGGTTTCAGTGATATGATGTGGTACAGTGTCGTCCAGTCTTCGCGTGTGGTAGCAGTATTGCGGGTACAGTAAGTTTTCTTGAAGAAGCGGAATTCAACGAAGTCATGATGGTTCCTTCGTCCGAACAACTTACAGTGGGAAAGGTTGGGCCTGCGATACGACCGGGGTAGACCAGGATAATTTTGTGCATGGCAGGTGGACCAGGATGGTTGGTGTCCCACATGTCGGCGAATGAAAGTATTCTTTCCGATATAGAGGACGAGCAATGAGTATTCATTGTTTATTTTTGATGAAAGCTATTGTCTCCACTGTTACGACGAAGGAGTGTGAAACACGGCAACCCAGTGAACTTGGCATGTCCACCACTCCCTCCTTCCTCATGTAATGCCCAGGTTACAGCTTTTTCTCACTTTCTCTCTATCTATTTCCTCTCAAATGTTTTTTACCTTTCTTTTTTTAAGACACAATTGTTTTTTATGCCTTTTTTAGAATTATTTTTTATACCTAGGAGCATGTGTAGAGACGGCCTCTTGCAGAGCCCACTCCTTGACTTTGTCAATACCTCTCTCTCCTCCACATAAGGAGTACTACTTGCTATGCATGCATGCGGCGGGCAGCTGGCGTCTTGAGGGGCCAGGGCAGTGAGAGCGGGCTCCGGAAGCGGTCCGGACTCTAGCATAATTTTGGTTTTTTACAGTATTTCTTTCTCCATTGACAGGTAGGCCCGCATAGATAGATAAAGAACATGAGCTGATGAGGCGCATGCGGACTGTTTGACTGGTCAACCAGACACATATGGAGCTATACGCTGAGCCAGTGACCGTATAATCACCATATCTCGTATACAATGATCAAAGTGAGCTACCAAGACAAGTTCGATGACCGCCAATGCATTTTACTCGGTAATAAATGACCAGGATTGAAGGGGAATCCAAATTTGCTTCGTCTTCTGTCCTTGAGCTCTTGACAAACCAATGCACTATACGGTTGCCCGGCCACTCCACCCCAGAGCTCTCACCAAGCGTCGTTCATGCCACCGTGCCGCACACTAACCGGTAAGGCAGCAATGGCATCCCGCCGCACCGAGTTCCTTGCCGCCCACGACCGCACACAAAATGGTAGGGAAGCGATAGCATCCCGCCGTGCCAAGTTCATCGCCGCTCGCGACCTCACAACTATGTGGGAGGAATTTGAAGATGCCAAGGCCGAATGGGCGGTAGAGCAAGAGGCGGCCAAAGCCGCACAAAGGGAGCGGAAAAGTCAGAAAGCACTCAAGAAAAGAGAGGCCCGCTGCCGCAAGAAAGAAAAGGACGCACGCGCTGCTGCGCAGAGGTCGGCGGAGATCCAAGCATGGTGGGGTGTCACCGACAAAGCCGGGAAGGAGAACGACGGCGTCTGGCCAGCATGTGAGAAGTAGTAGTACTAGTAGTTAGTGTGTGTGTGTGTGTGTGTGTGAGTACGAGCATGTACCAGTACTACTAGTTACTACTGTAGTTTTTAGAGCAAATTACCAGTACATTAGCCTAGACTAAATGGCAAAATTCCTATCCTAAGCATTAAATGGCATCTCTTTCTCTATAGGAATTGAGATGCATGTCATCTCACTTCCTATGATTTTCATATTCCTATCCTATGAACGAAAGGAGGCCTCTATTGTAGTAACTACTGTAGCTAGCAGTACTGCCGGTACAGTAGTTTTCTTCAAGAAGCGGAATTCAACGAAGACATGATGGTTCCTTCGTCCAAGCAACTTCAAAGTGGGAAGTGGTCCTGTGATTTGACAACTCATTAGTCATTGTTACTGCGGCGCGATGACCTGGGTGACTCCCTTGGAGTTCTGCGTGCATGGCAAGTGGACCAGGATGGTCGACGTCCCACATGTTGGCGAATGAGTAGTATTCTTTCTGATATCGAGGTATAGTATCACTACTGATTGGTTCACAAAAAAATAGTATCACTGCCGGTTTATAATTAATTTTTATTTATGATGAATGCTAGTGTTTCAACTCTTATGACGAAGGGTGCCAAACACGGCACGTGCTGGATGTCCCACACGTCAGCGAAAGGAGTGGGACATGAACAGCGTGGTAGAGCCCAGCGTAAAAAAATAGCGTGGTAGAGCGTCTCCACTTCTTCCACTTCTGGGTCGGATACCACACGTAGTAGTACTTAGTGGTATGAACGATACAAAGTGCGACCTGGAGACAAAGACACGTTTTCCGCAAAAAATGGAGACAAAGACATGTCTAGTTGGAAGGTCTCGGGGCATACACGTAAACAAATATAAAAGTTAATATGTGCATCCAACTAATATAGTAGTAGTAGAGTACTTAGGCACGTACTCCATAACATCACTGTGCATGGCACGTACAACATTTAGTGGTAGTACGTAGTAAGAGACAAATGCCGCCCAAGAGTTCCCTTCTCGACCTACTTTTGGGTGTTTGGTAGAGTGTATGGAGGGTGCATGAGTCCACACTAGTTTAGCACGAATACACTAGAAGCATGCATGAAGAGAGCATGCATGAAGAGGGGTGTTGAGTTGAGCATGCCTGAAGAGGGAACAACTATGCTGAGATGAGAACGCAGCCAAACACACCCTATATGCCACGCATGTTCATACAATTTGTGCCTTTCTACTTCACTTACTATGCTACATTACTCAGGTTCGTACGTCCACTCCTGGGTACATGTTTGTCTCGTAGTTCCAGTCCCACATGTTCTTCATATAGATGGAACGATCCTTGCATAACACGTGCAACTTGATGCTAGATGTCTCGCGTGTTGGAAAAAGGATGAACAAAGCTCACGTAAAAAATAGAGTGGAAGAACATAGATTCCAGACGACCGAGAAGGAGCAAGGAACCTCGTGGTGGAGCGTCTGCACTCATAATATTTAATATTATTCAGCGATATAAAATTAACCAATCATCTCCACAGTGGACTGGAAGAGTACGAAACACGGCAGCCAAGTATAGTTACATCATACTAGTACATGGCTAACCCACGCTATCGGCATATTTCTTGGCTTCCGTGCGACACCTATCTCAACAACATGTATTGCTTCTCCCTCCTCGTCTCTATCAAAGTGCGGCGGGCTGGCGTTTCTGCCGTCTATTGAGGTCGGTTAACTATCACATGTTAGCGACATGCCAAGAGCATTCTAAAAAAATTCCTTTCACGTTCCGTTTTGAAAAAGAAAAAATCCTTTCACGTACGAATTTGCCTGTATGCTTTGAGAAACTTGCATGTCCTATACTGCTCCTGTTTGATACTCTAACTTAGCTAGAGGTTAGACTAACTCATGACTAACCCGAAACTAACTGCAGACAAAGAGGTGTTTGGGTGACAGGGTTAGATTGACAATAAATGCACTTCATGGAGATAGAAAAGTGATTTTTCAGTGGTCCCAATGAGAACTATCTCCAGTTTAAACCCTCATGGGTGGGATAGTTTTTTTTGGTGGGTTCGGTGCAACTTGCTCCAATTTAAACCCTCATGCTTGGATAGTTTAGGGCTATTTGAGCCCCAACTAGCTCAAACTAACTCTAACCCATGGATCCAAACAGGGCCTATGGCCAGTCTCGACGCGGAGCAGTCGCGTACACCAGGAAGCGGCACTCTCTAGGCCGTCGCGCCACTTCAAAGACGGCGCCAGTGAGAGGTCGCCTCCGCTCTGGCCGGGCATTAATGCGGCACTGACGCTCCAGGGCGACGCTGACCGTTTCACGCGGGAAGCGCGCGATGGCAAGGGAGTATAGGTTTTGAACCGTTTCAGGTGTAGTACTGGTAGTTTGCAAAACTACTTAATTATTGCACTCGGTTTCCTAGGAAATTGTGGTAAAAAACGTTACTCCACAGCCCACTTCCCTTCTCCTTCCTCTTCCACCGCCCGTGCATGTTCGCGGGAAGCGATCGGTCAACCCTTATATAGGAGTGCTAGCACAAAAAGATGCATGCATGGCCACTAAAATTTCCATATTAAAGCGCCGCTCCGGCGGGAGTATGGCGTATGTTGTTACCTTCGGCCGGCCCATGGCTACCGGGCGACGGTAACCAAAGAAGAGGCGGCGGGAGGGGAATGAATGCAGCTATTGTTTGGGTTCGCCTTCCGGCTTAAATAAATGCGCAGCATCACGTGTACCCGCGGGTGCACAAATTGTAACATACGTGTCTGCTTAAGTGGGCGTCACGTAACTGGTCTATGTGTGAGAGAGATTCTGAGAGACAGAGTGCATGTGTGCGACTCTACTCTTCGGACATGTACTCAACCTTTTGCATCGGGATATAAGTATAATGGTATTTACTTTAGCTAGTGATTTACGTGGCCATGTTAACGTGGCTGTGTTAAAAAATGTCACTTCCTGCTCGTGATTTGCGTTATATAATTACAAGCAAGATTCTCGTTCATTGCATGGAACATCAATATGCATTTTTTTTACAGAACACCTGTTGTGATTGACCCATGCAGGAGTAATCCCTTGTGTAAAAACTAATGATATCTCAAGAATTTTATCGGAAAACTGGTATCTCGAGAATGTCATCGAAAAAATGAAAGATGAGA
This sequence comes from Triticum dicoccoides, assembly GCF_002162155.2. Lineage (NCBI taxonomy): Eukaryota > Viridiplantae > Streptophyta > Magnoliopsida > Poales > Poaceae > Triticum > Triticum dicoccoides. Next base: position 255,928,183 of record NC_041382.1, read on the forward strand.
GATAAGGCGAGGAGGAGTGGAGCGTGGTGGTGACTGGTAGTCGGAATGGGCGGAGGCATGGGGATGGACGGCGTCGACAGGCGGCAGCGGCCACCATGCATGCTAGATTGTTCCAGAGACTTATTCCTTTTTTAATTGCTGAGCAATGAGGTTGCGGGAGATAATGATGTGGAGAGAGGTGCGGGTATCTTTTGTAAAATTATCATAGTTTGATTTCTATCCTCATATATAGATCATAAGGTCTGTATTACAAGATGGCAGGCACACCATCACCACCAACTCGTTTTTTATAAGGGTATAGATGATAAGTTTGCTGACTACTAAAGTAAAGTGGAATTTGTCCATGTTATGCAAGTATAAATAAAGCTGATTGTTCATCATACGGGTAAGGTTGGATGAAGGGTGGTAGGAACAAATGCTCCGCCTAGAGCATGTGTGTGTGTGGTGTGTGTGTGTGTGAGAGAGAGAGAGAGAGAGA
>NC_041382.1:255929109-255964736 GCF_002162155.2 Triticum dicoccoides
GGGGGGCGTGCGTGCTTGTGTGTGTGTTTGTGTGTGTGTGAGAGAGAGATGGAGTCTTAGTGTGTGTGTGTTGGAGGGTGCGTGTGTGTGTGTTTGTGTGTGTGTGTGTGTGTCGCGGGGTCCTCTATGGCGGATGTAATTTAAGTGTCCATGGCTTTCATCATAGAGAGGTGATGTGTATGGCAGAGGCCACCAACGATGGGGTGCGAGAGAGAAAATGCCCGTAGAGAGGGAAGAGACGGTGTGTGCGCGTGAGAGGAGTCAACTTCGAGAGAACGTGTCTGTTCGAGAGACACCGAGGAATACTACTATATATCAATGGTGCATGTAGGCGGGAATTAAACTAATGGATGGTCTTATTGGTTTTAGGGATATAGGGGAAGAGTGAGAGGCAGGGGGTAGCTAGAAGGAGATTGTTAAGTGTGAGTGTGTGTTTTACCCATCCAGGCGGAAGTTATGTGCACAAAAGAGGAGAACGATTCGATGTGGCATTAGGATTGAGGGTAATTAACTATGAATGGAGACATAGAGACCTTGAACATGCATGTGCGAGAGGTATACATGTATACGTGGGATGTGTGTGTGTGCGCGCGCGCATGATCGAGATAAAAGAAAGAAGACATAAGTCATAAGATCAACGACATGGGAGAGACGGATCAGTATGACAATATGCATGCATGTGAGAATGCATGGAAGAAGTCCCGACAATTGAGCATGTGTTTTTGTCTTTAAGAGATAGTGGCGTGGGCTGGAGCATGCATCTATGGCGAGAAGAGGGAGTGAGGCGCAATGATTGTGCAAAAGAGACCAACCTATAAATGCATATGTATGGAGAGACATATATAGTGTGGGTGATAGGAAGCAAGACTCCACGCGAGAAAGAAATGTTGACGGAGAAACTACAGATAGATACAGAGATGGAGATGCTAGCTAGAGGGACATCCGCTAGTTTGGGTGTTGGGGATGACTGTTGGGTGGTTCAAAGGGTGAAGTTATATGTGTGTGTGAGAGGGCACCTGACTGCATGTAGAGAGAAACACATGTAGTGTGCGTGATAGGAATCAAGAGTGAGGGCGAGAAAGAAGGTTGATGGAGAAACATATAAATAGAAAGATAAAGATGCTAGCTAGTGTGCGTTAGAGATAGGAGTATAGTGGATCAGAAGGCTGGGTTATGTGTGTGGGTGTGAGAGAGATAGAGAGAGGGTGCGTGTGAGTCACATACAAACAGATATCAGAGAGAAATGAGATTCAGAGAGACGGAGTTTTGTGTCTGCGAGAGAGAAAGATATTTCACAACGAGAGTGATAGCTAGAGAGACATATGAGGGAACGCAAGATATCTCTAGGGAGAGAGGGTGTGTGTGAGCGACATACAAGAGAACAATGGAGAAATATGAGACCCTGGGAGACAGAGTTTGTGTTTGTGTGTGAGAAAGAGATATTGAAGAGGAAGAGTCGTAGGTTCTCATATCTAAGGAGCGAAAGACATCTCTGTATGAGGGGTGTGCGAGTGGCACACATGGGAATAGTAGAGAGAAATGAGAGCCCGGGAGACAAAGTTTTGTGTTTGTGTGAGAGAAAGAGATTCCACATGGAGAATCATAGTTAGAGACACATAGTAGGGAGCGAGATATACTTAGAGAGAGATAGAGTGATGAAGGTTGAGGGAGAGAGTACCGTCAGTGTGTTATGAAATAAAATATCATTGTCGACATACAGGTAGCATGAGAGATACCTGAGAGACGATGAACGCGTATAGGTCTAGAGAGATAGTCCTATATAAGCATGAGTGAGAGCTATATGAGACGAATATCTGGATTAAAGGGGATTCAAATATTTAAACTGGAGATCATGACATCGATAATATCATAACGCAAATTGGTGTATCAAACATGCATATTCATTTGAATTTGGGCACACGTGTAATGTTATATAGTTTATCAATATTGGTGATCCATAGATTCTTCAGTTACAAACAATGCATGGTTTATATGCAATTAATGTCTAAACGGGATTACACTATATGTTGCGTGTGTGAAACACATTATACATGTTTGAGAAGTAAAAAAACCGGCATGAAACACACATTAATTGGAGACGGTTAGCGAGGAATGCATACATTGGATTTCAACATAAAGTGGTTTCAAATATTTGAAAATCCAAATTGATGGATACAACCTTATGAATCTGAGATCATGCCATTTGTAAACCATATTTATGTATAAATGGTGTTGTGCTTTCGAAAGTATATATAAAAAAATGATGTATATAGAATGTAATTCCAATTGAAAATGGATCCCTCCCGAAAAAAATAGAATACAAACGGGATTCAAATTGAGTTGGCACCGTAAACATGCACTCTGCAAAATTTGAACGAAGCGGGGAAAGTTGCAGTAACCGCCCGAAACCAAAATCTGCGAGATGGAAATCACTACTGCCTATCCCTGCCACGCAAAGCCTATATGCTGGATTTCTATAGGTTTCGATAGGGGTAGGTTTGTAATTTCACCCAAATGTGACGTAACCGCCTCTCACCCGGATTCATACACGGTGGGCGCCAAAACACAGTGTGTCCTCGGCCCAAATCGACTCCCTCCCCGATTCATATTCATACACGGTGGGCGCCAAAAACAAACTCTCGTCGGCAAATATTCGGTGTATGCGAGATTACCGTCCTATCTCCAACCGACTAGTGTTGCTGTGATGTAGTAGAAATTTGAAATGGGGGCTAAGTTTGTAAATTTCCTCGCATTTGAGACAAGCGTGCCCTGAATACATGGTTCCCCCTTCCTCTCTACCTCCCTTTTCGCCATTCGTTCTCCGTGGGCGCCAAAACACCCTCTCCACCCCACCCTCCTCCGTCCGCCGCCGTCCGCCACCCCATCCACCGCCGTCCTCTCCACCATGCCGGAGCTGATACCCCGATGCCTCCGTCCATTACGAGAGATCGACCTCTCTCATCCACGGCTTCGGACCGGGATCCTTGCATCCCGTCCTCTCGCTTCATCCACGCTGTCGTCCACCTTGCCGGCGCTGCTCCTACGACCGTCTCGTCCATCGCGCCCCGCCGCCACCGTCTACCCTCCTAGTTCTGCTTCCATGCCGCCGACAGCCATCGCTACCGCAGCACCGTCAAATTCTCAGCAGATGCGTACACGGCGCCGCACCAGAGGCGGTACTCTTTCATATCTGCTCAACTTATTTATCGCAGCAAGAAAATAGATCGCCACTGCTTTACTCTGATTTCTTGTCTTGGTTGCGAAGTTGCCTTTGTCCGGTTTGCACCTGCAGATCCGCCATGGCATGCTCAACACCATACTCGCAATGCTCATGGTTTTCCCCTTTTATATTCCACACTAATTAAATCACAGTAGACTAAATTTCAAAATTGGGTCAGTCGATTTTTCAGAGCTCGCCGGAGTTCGCCGGTGTGATCGAAGGGGCTCGGGTGGGGACGGTGGTTTTGGGGAGCTGTGGTGGGGTCTCGTCGAACGAAGAAAACTCGACACGGGTGGGGGCGGGGTGGGGTGGGGGTGGCGGAGGAACACAGGCGGCGGGGCCGGTGGTTCGGCCGGCGGCCCGTGCGGTGTTCTGTATGGGAAGCACAGTATGTTCCTTGTCATGAAGGGGAGCAGGGACATCTGCAGTCTAACAGCTGATAGAGCTGGCTTGTACGTGATCGATAGGCTTTCAATTAGTAGCGGCAATACAACACCGTAATTTCCAACCAGTTCCACTTTCCCGATTTATATATCCTGGTTATGGTGTACCCCTGTTATGTACACTATGATCTGCCTAGTTGATGTGTGCTCTTGTTATCATGGTTTGGCAATAAACTCTCTATACAGTATATTATGAACCTATCATCTGCCAGCTATCCTTACTTCTGGAGTCTATTTTTTGTGTACTTATGCCAGATTATATAAATGCACGCACCATATTACAGCACACATGAGCTCTCTCATCAGAATCCAGTGATAGCACACAAGTGTTTATAGGGGCGCCCCTATATTAGAATATCATCTACATTACAAAGATAATCTCACAACTATTTATGTTTTCATGGTTCTCAGATATCATACGCAATTACAGTTAATATCAGAATTCGCGCATCAGAAGAATATTGTGGAACACTGCAATGACTTACAAAATTGGCACCAAGGCATTGAGTGCCATTCTGTAAGCAATGAAACTCGTACGCTCCCCACCTGTTGATTCTTGTTCAGAATATCATCCTAATGACTATTCTAACCTCGAGGATTGAAAGGCAGATGGCCTGTCCTGTTCACCCATCAAGGTGCCTGTTCTAATTTGGCAAGGTTTTATTGATTGCGCGTATCTTGCATATGTTGTCTTGCATTTCTTCTACTTTGTTGCACCGCCATCTGCTTAGTTTACTCATCATATATGTCGAGATGCCATGCCCATCCATTATCAATACATATTCCATCTGTCATCGTACCATGTTTTCCCACTCAAATGCTTACATTAGTGTAGAATATATCCAATGCCAATGTTTTTATCAATTGTTCGCTCCAAATTATCTGATCTGTATGAATAGTTACATTAGTGTAGAACATATCCAATGCCAATGTTTTTTAGCTCTGCATTGTTCTTGTAAGTACATGTTGTCCTTTATCAGTGTACTTATAATGACAGGTAGGTGTTCATGTACCATCACTCTGCATCTTATTTTCCTTTGCCCTCCATTTTCTACACATTAGATCTATATTTACTCTTACCATAAGGTTGGTACTTAAGAAGTTTAGCTGTGCATTGCTCTTGGCTGTACCTTTTGCCTGTATCGCTGCACTTACATTTATAGCTACTTGGTTATGTAGCATCACTCTTCATCTTATCTTAAATATTCTCCATTTTTTCGTATATTATCACATCTATATTTACTCTTAACAAAATGTAGAATAAAGGCAATGCTTTTGAAGAAGATTCTGTGGTAAACTTCTTGAATTGTCCCCTCATCAGCATGGACAAGGCCTTTATAGAGCATGTCTTCACCAATAATGTAAGTTTGTCCATCTCAAGCCTTCAAACTTTGTTGTATATGTTTGGTTAGGCATGACTGCAATAGCTGTTTATTTTTGGTGTTTGCATCAAATTGCTTGTTTAAAGTTTATTATATGTAGTTCATAAACAAAAGTTCATCCTTTCTCAATTTAAGTTTTCAGTTGTACAACCAAGTTCCTTATTCATACCATGTAAATTAAACTATACAGAGCAAGTGATCTTCTTTTGCACTGCATGTATGCTTCTGTTCTTCATCTGTAATCCAGTGGTGTGGTGAACCTACCCACTACAGCACAGTGTCATATTCTGCAATGTCTTAACTACGAACAATGTCATATCATTCTACTATTATTTAAACCGTCTCTTTATTTACCAATCTGAAATGTTATAAATTGACAGCATACTAACCATTGATACTTATGAGTTCTTGATCTGTAATCCAGTGGTGTCGTGAAGCTGCCAACTCCTTCACAATGTCATTTCCTGCCATGTCTTGACCTGAACAATACCATATTGTGTTAATGCAAATTTAAACTGTGTCACTTTATTCGTCAGCAAGAAATGTGATGAATCGTTAGCACTGATACTTTTATGTGCAAAACCTGTCATCTGTCTGCTTGTTTATCTTTCAGAGTGAGGAAGATATAAGTGTTGAACAAGCACAGTCTCATCATATTGCTTAGCTGCTTGCGCTGCAGCTCCCCAGCAGGGCTAACCTTTCTTGAACTCTATTTAAGTGCTATCGGTTTTGTACATTATTTTGTCGGCGTGTTTATTTGCACTAGTGGCGATCTTTGATGCCCAGCGTATGTAATCTGTTGTCTGCTTGTGCTTTATTATCATAGTGGTGAACTTTGATGCCCAATGGATGTAATATGCCGTAATTTCTTTATTGTATATTATAGGTTTTTTCTTATTCACGATGCTGCAGTTATTTTACTGTATATATATCTTGTCTTCGTAGTAAACCGGCCAAACCATAAAATTACGATACATAATCGGGCCGTCATGCAATCACGATGTAGGTTGGGCCTGAAATGTGCCGATCAGCTCACGGGCCGGCAGCAGCCCGAAATCAACCCCGGCCCATGATTGTGCAAATCAAATCACGGGCTTTTAATAGGCCGAAAAATTGTCTCGGTCCTTGTTTGGCCTAATCAGATATCGGCTGCGAGCAGGCCGGATGTAAATAGGGCCATAGTTAGGCCCAACTATATGACGGGCTTTTAACAGGCTGAAATTAATATAGGGCCGAAATGTTAAACGGGCCCTTAAGAGGCCAAAACTAATATCAGGCCGAATTACTAAGTGGGCCTTTAGAAAGTGGGCCCAAAAGCATAGTGTCCAGTTGACGGGCCGAATCTGATACGGGCCATAATTGAGCCCAAAGCCTCTTAAAGGGCCGGACCTGATCTGGGCCGTAATCTGGCCCAGAACATGGTAGGCCTTTAACGGGTCGGATCTCATATGGGACAGTATTAGGCCCGGAGCGTTGCAGGCCATTAATGGACCGGATCAAATATGGGCCGGCATTTGGCCCAAAACATGGCAGGCAGTTAATGGGCCGGCCTACTAGGGTCCATAAAATCTTGTGGGCCTACAGCTGGGCCGGCCCGTTAATGTTGGCGAAATCTCGTGGGCCTTTAGCTGTGCCGGCCCATTATGACCCGCAAGAATCTTGTGTGCTTTACCTGGGCAGGCCCATTATGGCACAAAAAAAATCTTGTGGGCCTTTACCTGGGTCGGCCCATTATGGCCCGCAAAATCTTGTGGGCCTTTAGCTGGGCCAGCCCATTATGGTCCGCAAAATCTCGTGGACCTTTAGCTGGGTCAGCCCATTATGGTCCGCAAAATCTTGTGGGCCTTCAGTTGGGCCGGCCCATTTAAACTTGATGGGCCGGTCCATGTGGCAACATATCATAGGTGCGTCTCGCCCATTGGATGAGTTGACACATGTCTCCTCCAGCCAATGATGATTTTACACATGGAAAATCCCCATTGGTCGGGGCTGTTAACGGGTTATCGGATCCAAAACCCGACCCGAGAGCTTAACGGCGTTCCGTTACGGTGGATGCCACGTGTCGGTCACCCTTGACGAAAGCACTTCTGGGACGCGCGATTTATTGTCATGGAAGTGGACACTTCCATGATGATAATTTTGGTAATGTCATGGAACACTTCTACGACAGCACAGGTATGACTATCTTGATTCTATCATAAATTTGTCATGGATGTACATGCATGACAAAAAAACGACCTACTATGACAAACACGTATCATCACGGAAGTGTATTTTTTTGTAGTGTTACCTGCAGATAAATAAAACAAGGAAGGAGCAGGTAAGGTAATAGTCTCAGGATGATGTTTATCAAAGAACAATTTGTATTTAAGCTCTCCTTCCCTATTATTAACAATAAAATCATGTGCCACCATACAATTATAATGTAAATAAGCAGTGGGTAGCAATTTTTCTTCCTTCTCATAATGCCTAATAGGTATGTTGAAATGTGCAGCTGGGCGTGAAGCATAAATGCCTCCAAAAATGGGCCCCTTAGTACGATTCAGACTTAACCGTTTAGCAATAATACCGCCCATACTAATAGAGTTATCACCAAATAAACCATGGAACAAAATAATAATATCAGGAATACTAAGGTTTCCACAGTTTCCACGACCAATTAAGCAAGGACTAGCAAATATTGCAAAGTAGCGTAAAACAGGAAAATGGATGCTAGTGATTCGTGCATCGGAAACCTTCCTCGTTTCCCCTACAGTGATGGTGTCAATAAACCCATCCACATCGTCACGATGTTGTTCCTCTACGCTGCCCTCGAAAGGGATCAAACAAACCCGACAAAAATCATAAAGTGACATCTCCTTATGCTCATCATATAAATAAAACTCCATCGTGGGTGGTGAGCTCCTAGAATGGAAATGAAAGTCTTGCACAAAGATATTTGTGAGTAAGAGATATTGTTCACGTTGGTCATGGAGGAAGGCGGTGAGGCCTGCATTCTCAGCCAATTCCTAAAAATCATCATAAATCCCGACTACTCTCAAGAAATCATCGGAAGGCCATTCACACGGCCGAACCTCCGCGGTGCGAGGCATATTATACTTGGGCTTCTATGCCTTTTCCTTCGAGCTTTGGCTCGATGAGCCCCTCAAAAATCTCTTCATTATTTTCTGAATTTTTTTGATATTTTTAGTAACTTCAAAATAAAAGTGAAAAAAGCTCAATAATATTGATAGCAACTACTCCTACAAGTGCCTAGAGCCTATATCATGCATCAAAACTACTTTCGACCATATAAATTTGACATGCAAGCTGAAGAACAGGGTACCTAAGCAGCACAAATTTGCAATGAATAAAGCACTAGAACAAAACTAATTGGACCAATGGAGGAGTCACATACCAAGGAACAATCTCCCCAAGCAGTTTTGTGAGAGGTGCTTTGAGCAAGGAGATCGAAAATGGCAGCAAAATGAGCTATAACTCGTGCTTCAGCTGGATATTCGCGTTTGTGGGAGGAAGGAGTGTGTGGGTGCAAGGATAAGTGGAGTAGGGCCACCGTGGGCCCACGAGGCAGGGGGCGCGCCCAGGGGGCAGGGCGCGCCCTTGGCCCTCATGGCCAGGTGCCAGCTCCTCCTACTGTGTTCTCAGTGCCAAATATTCTCAAATATTCCAGAAAAAATCATATTTAAATTTCAGGGCATTTGGAGAACTTTTATTTTCGGGGTATTTTTATATTGCACGGATAAATCAGATAACAGACAAAAAATACTATTTTTATTTTATTTAATATAATAACAGAAAGTAAGAGGAGGGTACAGAAGGTTGTGCCTTTGAGTTTCATCCATCCCATGATCATGAAAAGGAATCCACTAACAAGGTTGATCAAGTCTTGTTAACGAACTCATTCTGAATAACATGGAACCAGAGAAATTTCGAATAACACTATGTTACCTCAACGGGGATATGCACATCCCCAATAATAAGAATATCATATTTCTTCTTGATAGTAGGAAGAGGAAATTACAAACCTCCAAATATAATCGATGGAATTTTTCCAATAGAGTTGATACTATGAACTTGAGGTTGTTTCCTCGGAAAGTGTACCGTATGCTCATTACCATTAACATGAAACGTGACATTGCCTTTAGTGCAATCAACAACAGCCCCTGTAGTATTCAAAAAGGGTCTTCCAAGAATAATAGACATACTACCGTCCTCGGGAATATCAAGAATAACAAAGTCTGTTAAAATAGTAACGTTTGCAACTACAACAAGCACATCCTCACAAATACCGACAGGTATAGCAGTTGATTTATTAGCCATTTGCAAAGATATTTCAGTAGGTGTCAACTTATTCAAATCAAGTCTACGATACAAAGAGAGAGACATAACACTAACACCGTCTCCAAGATCACATAAAGCAGTTTTAATATAGTTTCTTTTAATGGAGCATGGTATAGTTGGTACACCGGGATCTCCTAGTTTCTTAGGTATTCCACCTTTAAAAGTATAATTAGCAAGCATGGTGGAAATTTCAGCTTCCGGTATCTTTCTTTTATTTGTAACAATATCTTTCATATACTTAGCATAAGGATTCATTTTGAGCATATCAGTTAATCGCATACGCAAAAGATAGGTCTAATCATTTCAGCAAAGCGCTCAAAATCCTCATCATCCTTTTTCTTGGATGGTTTGGGAGGAAAAGGCATGGGTTTCTGAACCCAAGGCTCTCTTTCCTTACCGTGTTTCCTAGCAAAAAAGTCTTTCTTATCATAATGTTGATTCTTTGATTGTGGGTTATCAAGATCAACAGCAGGTTCAATTTCTATATCATTATCATTACTAGGTTGAGCATTATCATGAACATTATCATTAACATTATCACTAGTTTCAGGTTCATTACCAGATTGTGTTTCGGCATCAGAGATAGAAATATCATTTGGATTCTCTGGTGTATCAATAACAGGTTCATTAGAAGCATGCAAAGTCCTATCATTTTTATTTTTTCTTCCTTTTAGAAGGACTAGGTGCAACTATATTATTTCTCTGAGAATCTTGCTCAATTCTCTTAGGATGGCCTTTAGGATACAAAGGTTCCTGAGTCATTTTACCACCTCTAGTCATAACTATAACATCATTATCATTATCCTTACTATTCAATTCATTGATTAAATCATTTTGTGCCTTAAGTACTTGTTCTACTTGAGTGGTAACCATAGAAGCATGTTTACTAATAAGTTTAAGTTCACCTTTGACATTAGCCATATAATCACCCAAGTGTTCAAGCATATTTGAATTGTATTGCAATTGTCTACCAAAATAAGCATTAAAATCTTCTTGCTTAACCATAAATTTTTCAAACTCATCTAAGCATGGGCTAGCAAACTTAGTAAATGGGATTTCAACTTTATCATATCTATAGAGAGAATTTACCTTTACTACTTGTGTCGAGTTATCAAGACCATGAGTTTCTTCAATAGGTGAAGGATTAAGATCATATGTTTCTTCAACAGGCGGTAAATTAAGACCGTGTATTTCTTCAATAGGAGATAAACTCTTAACATATTCAGCTTTAATACCTTTTTCTTTCATAGATTTCTTTGCCTCTTGCATATCTTCAGGACTGAGAAATAGAATACCCCTCTTCTTCGGAGTTGGTTTAGGAATAGGATCAAGAGCTGGCTCAGGAAGTGTCCAATTATTTTCATTTGTGAACATATTATTCAATAGAATTTCAGCTTCATCCGGTGTTCTTTCCCTGAAAATAGAACCGGCACAACTCTCCAGGTAATCTCTGCAAGCATCGGTTAGTCCATTATAAAAGATATCAAGTATTTCATTTTTCTTAAGAGGATGATCAGGCAAAGCATTAAGTAACTTGAGAAGCCTCCCCCAAGCTTGTGGGAGACTCTCTTCTTCAATTTGCACAAAATTATATATATCCCTTAAGGCAGCTTGTTTCTTATGAGAAGGGAAATATTTAGCAGAGAAGTAATAAATCATATCCTGGGGACTACGCACAAAACCAGGATCAAGAGAATTAAACCATATCTTAGCATCACCCTTTAATGAGAACAAAAATATTTGAAGGATATAAAAGTAACGAGTTCTCTCATCATTAGTGAACAGGGTGGCTATATCATTTTATTTAGTAAGATGTGCCACAACAGTTTCAGATTCATAGCCATGAAAAGGATCAGATTCAACTAAAGTAATTATATCAGCATCAACAGAGAATTCATAATCCTTATCAACAAAGATAGGTGAAGTAGGAAAAGTAGGATCAGGTTTCATTCTAGCATTTGGAGATTGCTTATTCCATTTAGCTAATAACCTCATAAGTTCATAACTATCCTTGCAAGCTAAAATAGCTAAAGAAGCTTCTTTATCAAAAACATAACCCTTAGGAATAACGGGCAAGTCTTCATCATCACTTTCATCAATATTATCATATTCAATATTTTCTTTCTCTCTAACCCTAGCAAGTTGTTCAGCAAGAAATTCACCAAGTGGCACAGTAGTATCAAGCATAGAAGTAGTTTCATCATAAGTATCATGCATAGCAGAAGTGGCATCATCAATAACATGCGACATATCAAAACGAATAGCAGAAGCAGGTTTAGGTGTCGCAATCTTACTCAAAACAGAAGGTGAATCAAGTGCAGAGCTAGATGGCAGTTCCTTACCTCCCCTCGTAGTTGAGGGATAAATCTTGGTTTTTGGATCTCTCAAGTTCTTCATAATGATAAGTAGATATAAATCTCAAGTGACTCAAAGAATAGAGCTATGGTCCCCGGCAACGGCGCCAGAAAATAGTCTTGATAACCCACAAGTATAGGGGATCGCAACAATTTTCGAGGGTAGAGTATTCAACCCAAATTTATTGATTCGACACAAGGGGAGTCAAAGAATATTCTCAAGTATTAGCAGCTGAGTTGTCAATTCAACCACACCTGGAAACTTAATATCTGCAGCAAAGTATTTAGTAGCAAAGTAATATGATAGTAGTGGTAACAGTAACAAAAGGTAACAGTAGCAAAAGTAATATTTTTGGTATTTTGTAATGATGATAGCAATAGCAACAGAAAAGTAAATTAGCGAAGAACAATATATGGAAAGCTCGTAGGCAATGGATCGGTGATGGATAATTATGACGGATGGGGTTCATCATGTAGCAGTCGTAACCTAGGGAGACACAGAACTAGCTCCAATTCATCAATGTAATGTAGGCATGTATTCCGAATATAGTCATACGTGCTTATGGAAAAGAACTTGCATGACATCTTTTGTCCTACCCTCCCGTGGCAGCGGGGTCCTAATGGAAACTAAGGGACATGAAGGCCTCCTTTTAATAGAGTACTGGAACAAACCATTAGCACATAGTGAATACATGAACTCCTCAAACTATGGTCATCACCGGTAAGTATCCCGACTATTGTCACTTTGGGGTTAATGGATCATAACACATAATAGGTGACTATAGACTTGCAAGATAGGATCAAGAACTCTCATATATTGATGAAAAGGTAATAGGTTCAGATCTGAAATCATGGCACTCGGGCCCTAGTGATAAGCATTAAGCATAGCAAAGTCATAGCAACATCAATCTCAGAACATAGTGGATACTAGGGATCAAAGCCTAACAAAACTAACTCGATTACATGATAGATCTCATCCAACCCATCACCATGCAGCAAGCCTACAATGGAATTACTCACGCACGGTGGTGAGCATCATGAATTGGTGATGGAGGATGGTTGATGATGACGATGGCGACAGATTCCCCTCTCTAGAGCCCCGAACAGACTCCAGATCAGCCCTCTCGAGAGGTTTTAGGGCTTGGCGGCGGCTCCGTGTCGTAAAATGCGATGAATCCTTCTCTCTAATTTTTGTCTCTCCGAAACCAAATATATAGAGTTGGAGTTGAGGTCGGAGGAGCTCCAGGGGGCCCACGAGGTAGGGGGTGGCCCCCCACCCTCGTGGACAGGTGGTGGGCCCCATGTTCTTCATCTTTTGCAAGGATTTTTTATTATTTCCGAATAGATGTTCTGTGAAGTTTCAGGTCATTCTGAGAACTTTTGTTTCTGCACATAAATAACACCATAGCAATTCTACTGAAAACAGTGTCAGTCCGGGTTAGTTCCATTCAAATCATGCAAGTTAGAGTCCAAAACAAGGGCAATAGTGTTTGGAAAAGTATATACGACGGAGACGTATCAGTGCACTAGTTCGGTGAAGAGATGGTGATACAGGTGCAATACGGATGATAGATATGAGTATTTGTAATCTAAAAATATAAAAACAGCAAGGTAACTAATGGTAAAAGTGCGCGTAAACGGTTTTGCAATGCTAAGAAACAAGGCCTAGGGTTCATACTTTCACTACTGCAAGAGTTCTCAATAATAATAACATAATTGGATCATATAACTATCCCTCTACATGCAACAAAGAGTCACTCCAAAGTCACTAATAGCAGAGAACAAACGAAGAGATTATGGTAGGGTACGAAACCACCTCAAAGTTATCCTTTCCGATCGATCTATTCAAGAGTCCGTAGTAAAATAACATGAAGCTATTCTTTCTGTTCGATCTATCATAGAGTTCGTACTAGAATAACACCTTAAGACACAAATCAACCAAAACCCTAATGTCACCTAGTTACTCCAATGTCACCTCAAGTATCCGTGGGTATGATTATACGATATGCATCACACAATCTCAGATTCATCTATTCAACCAACACAAAGAACTTCAAAGAGTGCCCCAAAGTCTCTACCGGAGAGTCAAGACAAAAACGTGTGCCAACCCCTATGCATAAGTTCACGAGGTCACGGAACTCGCAAGTTGATCACCAAAACATACATCAAGTGGATCACGTGATATCCCATTGTCACCACAGATAAGCACATGCAAAACATACATCAAGTGTTCTCAAATCCTTAAAGACTCAATCTGATAAGATAACTTCAAAGGGAAAAACTCAATTCATCACAAGAGAGTAGAGGGGGAGAAACATCATAAGATCCAAATATAATAGCAAAGATCGCGATACATAAAGATCGTGCCGACTCAAGAACACGAGAGAGAGAGATAGAGAGAGAGATCAAACACATAGCTACCGGTACATACCCTCAGCCCCGAGGGTGAACTACTCCCTCCTCGTCATGGATAGCGCCGGGATGATGAAGATGGCCACCGGAGAGGGATTCCCCCCTCCGGCAGGGTGCCAGAATGGGTCTAGATTGGTTTTCGGTGGCCACAGAGGCTTCTGGCGGCGGAACTCCCGATCTATTATGTTCTCCGATGTTTTTAGGGTATATTGATATATATAGGCGAAAGAAGTCGGTTAGGGGAGCCACGAGGGTGGGGGGCCCGCCCAGGGGGGCAGGAGCGCCTCCCTGCCTCATGGCCACCTCGAAGTTTCCCTAACATCTACTCCAAGTCTCCTGGATTGCTCCCGTTCCAAAAATAACTCTCCCGAAGGTTTCATTCCGTTTGGACTCCGTTTGATATTTCTTTTCTTCGAAACACTGAAATAGGGAAGAAAACAACAATTTGGGCTGGGCCTCCAGTTAATAGGCTAGTCCCAAAAATAATATAAAGTGTTTAGTAAAGCCCATAAACATCCAAAACAGATAATATAATAGCATGGAACAATCAAAAATTATAGATACGTTGGAGACGTATCAAGCATCCCAAAGCTTAGGCTCTTGCCACTCGTTGTTCCAAAATCCATCAAATCTTTACCCAAAAACTTGAAAACTTCACAACACAAAACTCAACGGAAAATCTTGTGAGCTCCGTTAGTATAAGAAAATAAACCACCACTTTTAGGTATTGTAATTAACTCATTCTTTATTTATATTGGTGTTAAACCTACTGTATTCCAACCTCTATATGGTTCATACCCCCGATACTAGCCATAGATGCATCAAAATAAGCAAACAACACACAAAAAACAGAATCTGTCAAAAACAGAACAGTCTATAGAAATCTGTAGGTTTCGAATACTTCTGTAACTCCAAAAATTCTGAGAAATTAGAAATACCAGGACAATTTGTATGTTGATCTACTTAAGTTGGAATTGGTATTTTATCGCTCTCTGGTAAAAAATGGAAATTATCTTCGTGAGCACATACTTTCTGTTTTTATCAGCAAGATCAAACAACAATCACCCAAGAAGATCATAAAGGCTTTACTTGGCACAAACACTAATTAAAACATAAAAACACAATCATAAGAGAGGCTAGATAAATTATTTATTACTAAATAGGAACAAAAATTAAAGAACAAAAATAAAATTGGTTGCCTCCCAACAAGCGCTATCATTTAACGCCCCTAGCTAGGCATTGAGATTTCGATGATGCTCACATGAAAGACAAGAATTGAAGCGCAAAGAGAGCATCATGAAACACATGACAAAACACATCTAAGTCTAATATACTTCCTATGCATAGGCATATTATAGGCAAACAAATTATCATAGCAAGCAAAAACTAGCATATGTAAGGAAGTGGAAAGAAACAATAGCAATCTCAACATAACGAGAGGTAATTTTGTAACATGAAAATTTCTACAACCATATTTTCCTCTCTCATAATAATTACATGTAGGATCATAAGCAATTCAACAATATAGCTATCACAAAACATATTCTTAACACGATCCACATGTATGCAAAGTTGACACTCTTCCAAAATAGTGGGATTAACATTAACTAAAGTCATGACCTCTCCAAACCCACTTTTATCAAAAACTTCATAAGATTGATCATTCCCCAAATATGTGGGATCTAAAGTTGACACTCTTCCAAACCCACTTTCAATATTATTGCAAACATTATTATAAATCTCATATTCATCATGGGGCTTAAATAACTTTTCAAGATCATAAGAAGCACTATCACCCCAATCATGATCATTGCAACAAGTAGAGGACATAGCAAAACTAGAATCCCCAAGCTTAGGGTTTTGCATATTATTAGCAAAATTTACATCAATAGAATTTATAATAAAATCATTGCAATCATGCATTTTATTCAAAGATCTATAGTGGATCGCTTCATAAAGTAATTCATCACATTTTTCAGATTCACAAATTTTAAGCAAAACCTCATAAAGATAATCTAGTGCACTCAACTCACTAGCAATAGATTCATAATAATTGGATCCTTTAAAAAGATTAGCAAGAGGATGAGGATCCATAAAATTTTAGCAAGAGAACATGTAAGCAAAAAGAAGGTACATGGCAACACAAGCAAACATGAGATCTAACGAGAAAAAGGCGAATAAAACGGCAAATGTTTTTGAAAATCATTTTAGAAGTGGGGAAGAGGAAAACGAGAGGCGAATGGTAAATAATGTAATGCGAGGGAGAAGAGTTTATGATGGGTACTTGGTATGTCTTGACTTGGCATAGATCTCCCAGGCAACGGCGCCAGAAATCCTTCTTGCTACCTCTTGAGCATGAGTTGGTTTTCCCTTGAAGAGGAAAGGGTGATGCAGCAAAGTAGCGTAAGTATTTCCCTCAGTTTTTGAGAACCAAGGTATCAATCCAGTAGTAGACAACACACAAGTCACCTAGTACCTGCACAAACAATCAAGAACCTCACAATCAACGCAATAAAGGGGCTGTCAACCCCATCACGGTCACTTGTGAAAGTGAGATCTGATAGAGATAGTAAGATAAATATTTTTGGTATTTTGTTGTATAGATTGGAAAGTAAAGATTGCAAAATAGTAAACGAGATACGATAATAAAAGAGATGCAATGTAATAAGAAAGAGACCGGGGGCCATAGGTTTCACTAGTGGCTTCTCTCATGATAGCATGTGTTAAAGTGGGTGAACAAATTACTACCGAACAATTGATAGAAAAGTGCATTGTTATGAAGATATCTAAGGAAATGATCATGAATATAGGCATCACGTCCATGTTAAGTAGATCGAAACGATTCTGCATCTACTACTATTACTCCACACATTTACCGCTATCCAGCATGCATCTAGAGTATTAAGTTCATAAGAACAGAGTAACGCATTAAGCAAGATGACATGATGTAGAGGGATAAACTCAACCAATATGACATAAACCCCATCTTTTTATCCTCGATGGAGCAATACCATACGTGCCTTGCTGCCCCTACTGTCACTGGGAAAGGACACCGCAAGATTGAACCCAAAGCTAAGCACTTCTCCCATTGCAAGGAAGATCAATCTAGTAGGCCAAACTAAACCGATTATTCGAAGAGACTTGGAAAGATATCAAATCATGCATATAAGAATTCAGAGAAGAACCAAATAAAATTCATAGATAATCAAGTTCATAAACCCACAATTCATCAGATCTCGGCAAACACACAACAAAAGAGTATTGAATCGAATAGATCTCCAAGAACATCGAGGAGAACTTTGTATTAAAGATCAAAGAGAGAGAAGAAGCCATCTAGCTAATAACTATGGACCTGAAGGTCTGTGGTAAACTACTCACACTTCATCGGAGAGGCTATGGTGTTGATGTAGAAGCCCTCCGTGATCGATTCCCCCTCCGGCAGATCGCCGGAAAAGGCCCCAAGATGGGATCTCACGGGTACAGAAGGTTGCGGCGGTGCGAAAGTGGTTTCGTGGCTCCCCCTGATGTTTCAAGGGTATAAGGGTATATATTGGCGAAAGAAGTACATCGGTGGACCTCCGTGGGGCCCATGAGGGTGGGGGGCGCGCCTACCCCCTGGGCGCGCCCTCCTGCCTCGTGGACGCCTCACGGAGTTCCAGACTTCCACTCCAAGTCTCTTGGTTTGATTTCGGTCCAAGAAAGATCACCGCGAAGGTTTCATTCCGTTTGGATTTCGTTTGGTATTCTTTTTCTGTGAAACACTGAAATAGGAAAAAAAACAAAAACTGGCACTGGGCCTCTGGTTAATTGGATAGTCCAAAAAATAATATAAAAGAGCATATTAAATCACATTAAACATCCAGAACAGATAATATAATAGCGTGGAACAATAAAATATTATAGATACGTTGGAGACGTATCCACCTCCATATGGGTCTCACGAGGACATAAACTTGTGGTGGAGGAAAAGTATTTTTGGTGTGCCCCTAGTCTACAGGAAATATGTGGGTATTTATATAAGAAGAATTAGGGTTAGAGGAGCCACAGGGGGCCCACAAGGTTGGAGGGTGCGCCCCCTGAGCTTTTCTTCACCTCGTGGCCCATCTGGCCTCCTCCCAAAGCTTCTAGGGTGTCTTGTGGTCCAAGAAAAATCGTCAAAAAGTTTCATTCTATTTGGACTCCGTTTGATATTGATTTTCAGTAAAGACAAAAACAAGGAAAAAACAACAACTGGCACTTGGCACTAGGTTACTAGTTCGTCCAAAATATGGTATAAAATAGCATAATAATGCATATAAAACATCCAAGATTGATAATATAATAGCATGGAACAATAAAAAATTATAGATATGTTGGAGACGTATCAAGCATCCCCAAGCTTAATTCCTGCTCGTCCTCGAGTAGGTAAATGATAAAAACATAATTTTTGATGTGGAATGTGATATGTCTCCGTCATATTTATAATTTTGATTGTTTCATGCCAATAATATATCACTTTCACATACTTTTGGAAACTTTTTATATGATTTATTGGACTAACCTATTGATCCAGTGCCCAGTGCCAGTTCTTATTTTTTGCATGTTTTTTGTATCGCAGAAAATCCATATCAAACAAAGTCCAAATGCAATGAAATTTCACGGAGAATTATTTTGGAATATATGTGATTTTTAGGAGTTGGAATCATCGCAAACGGAGGCCCACACAGCCCATAAGACACCGCGGTGCGCCGATGGCCCCTGGCACGTGGTGGTGGGTTGTTCCCTCCTCGAACGTCGGTTGGAGCTCTACTTCGGGAGCAATGAAGCTTATATCTGGAAATAAATGGTGTTAAAATCTCAGCACAATCGGAGTTACGGATCTCCTGGAATGTAAGAAACGGTTTTCAGCCAGATCAGGGGAACACGAAACAGAGGAGAACAAAGAGGGAGATCCAATCTCGGAGGGGAGGGGGAACTCTCCTCCCATCTAGGGGGAGGCCAAGGAAGAAGAATAAGGAGGGGGGCTCTCTCCCCCTCTCTCTCAGTGGTGCCGGAGTGCCACCGGGGCAACGATCGGGACGACGATTGATACGTCTCCAACGTATCTATAATTTATGAAGTATTCATGCTGTTATTTCATCATTCTTGGATGCTTTACAATCATTTTATAGCAACTCTATATCATGTTTTGGGACTAACCTATTGACCCAGTGCCAAGTGCCAGTTGTTGTTTTTTGCTTGTTCTTTACATCGCAAGAAATCAATACCAAACGGAGTCCAAATGCAATGAAACTCCACGGGGATTTTTTATGGACCAGAAGGAACCCAATGGGTCAGAGTAGCACCTGGGGGGTGCCCAAAGGGGGGCACAACCCACCAGGGCGCGCCAGGCTCCGCTGGCGCGCCCAAGTGGGTTGTGCCCACCTCGGTGGCCTCCCGTACCCCTTCTTTGCACTATAAAATCCCAAATATTCCGAAACCCTTCGGGGTTAACCTAGATCAGAAGTTACGCCGCCCTAGGTCTCCGTAGCCACCGAAGACCAATCTAGACCCGTTCCGGCACCCTGCCGGAGGGGGGAATCATCTCCGGTGGCCATCTTCATCATCCCGGCAGCCACCACGATGAGGAGGGAGTAGTCCACCCTCGGGGCTGAGGGTTTGTACTAGTAGCTATGTGTTTAATCTCTCTCTCTCTCGTGATCTATATCACGGGCTTTGTTAATATAGTCGAACCTTATGATGTTTCTCCTCTCTATACTCTTGTTGTGATGAATTGAGTCTTTACCCTTTGAAGTTTTGTCTTGTTGGATTGAATATTCAGAGACGAGAACAGATGATATATGTCTTGCGGTATGAAAACTTGAGGTGACAAATGGGGTATCATATTGATCCACTTGATATGTGTTATGACATTCAACTCGCGGATTCCCGCGGTGATATTAGGGTAATCTATGCATAGGGGTTGATGCACGTTTCTATTATCTTTTCTCCGACGGAAACTTTAAGGTTTCTTTATAGTTCTTTCTGTGGATTGAGTATTATGAATATGAACTTGCTTTGGTGTTATCTTAGTACGGACTCTAGGATATATCAAACGGAAAAATAGCTTTATGTTATTTTAGTACGGAGTCTTGAATAGATGGAATAGAAAGAATAGCTTTGAGGTGGTTTCGTACCCTACAAACAATTCCTATCTTTTGTTCTCCGTTAATAGGAACTCGGGAGTGATTCTTCGTTACACTTTGGGGGATAATCATATGATCCAACTATGTTAGCACTGTTGAGAGATTGCACTAGCGAAAGTATGGACCCTAAGCCTCATTTTAAGCATTGCAACATCGTTTTTATGCTTGTTTACTATTTGCTACCTTGTTGTTTTTATTTATTCAGATTATAAAAATATATTTCTACCATCAATATTACACTTTTATCAACATCTCTTCGTCGAACTAGTGCACATATACAATTTGCCATTGCATTGGGTGTGTTGGGGACACAAGAGATTTCTTGTATCTGGTTGTAGGTTCATTTGAGAGAGACCATCTTCATCCTACACCTCTCATGGATTGATAAAACTTAGGTCATCCACTTGATGGAAAATTGGTACTATCCTACAAAACTCCACGCTTGGAGGCCCAACACATGTCTACAAGAATAAAGTTGCATAGTAGACATCAAGCTCTTTTCCGGCGCTTTGCTGGGGAGGTGAGTGCTTGAAGGTATATCTTTAGATCTTGCAATTTAATATTTTAGTTTCTTGTTTATCACTAGTTTGGTTTACAAAAGGAAACTTCATAAAAATGGAATTTTGACTGCATCATATTATTGATCATCTTTATAATATTTTTGTTGAAAATGATGCATCAGAAAATTGTGCTCAATTGTTAGAAGAAGAAGTCAATAAAATGCTTGGCACAAATAATATTTGAATGATGAGCATGATTGCAAGTTGTTAGTGTGAGTTATTTGAATATCCAAAATGCTAATGATGATTGCATAATTCATACAAAAATGTTTCTTATAAGCATGTCACTTTTTGCAGAGTGAATTGGGAGTGCCTTTGCTCACCAAAAAGGGGAGATAAATTTTGTAACAAGCATAAATATTTAGAAACAAGAAAGTTGCAAGAGAGGCTAGATGGTTGTGCTGAAAGATGTAATTTTGTTTGCCATCCTTGTGAACTTTGCAATGAATATGGTCATTTAAATCTCCAATGCAAATTATTTCATGATCAAATCGTGTCCAAAAATTGTGATAACTTGATTACCCTTGAGCATCATAAAGAGCTTAGTCTTCTTTTGCGGTATGAAGAAATGAAATGTATAACTAAGGGTATTCCAAAATTTAATCTCGAGAGATTTCTTGATTTTGATCTAGAGGAAATTTATATATTTTGTGTGGTAAATTGCATTGATAACCCTTATATTGCCAACTATCTAAGGTTAAGAGAACGAATAGAATATGAAGAGAGTAATAATGAAAGGGAAAATATTTCCCAAAACCCTCCTAGTGTTTATTATGATGAATCAGGTAACAATGAGGAGCTTCCTATCCAACCAATCTCATCAATAAGAAGCTTGAATAGATTAATTAAACACAAACATGATGTAGTGAAGAAGAAGAAAAGAAGAAAGAAGAGAGGTAAAAAGGTATCTCTCCCAAATATTGTTGCTCCTATTATTGTTGTGCCTCATGAAAATGAATCAAAAATAATTTTGTAAGATGATACACTTGATCATGATTTTGTTATGCCCATTGCTTGTTGTGATGATTATGATTGGGAAGATAATGATACTTCTTATAATATTGGAAATATTTTGGCACCAACTTGGGAAATTATGATAATAGCAATTGTTATACCGTTGGTGCCATTCATACTATTAATGTTATGATGTGCCAAGCCACAAGCTTGGCGATGCTATGTTTGATGAGAATGACATGTTTGATAATTTATTTGCTGCAATTAATGATTATCGCAAGCTTGGGGAGTCTATGTTTAATGAAGATGATCTTTTATTCCCCCTAGTTTGATTGATCAAACTTATTTTGATGATAGCATGCCTCCCATTTATGATGATTACATTGATAAAAGTGGGTTTGGAAGAGTGTCAACTCCAGGTAGTAGTGATCCCACTATTTTGGAGGGTGTTGAATCTCATTACAATATTGATCAATCAAAAATGGGAGGCATCAATATTGACTAGAAACTAAAAATTGATGAACTATTTATGCTTTCATCACTATTGATCAATCAAAAATGGGAGGCATCAAAATAGTGGATGCCATAGTCAGTTGAATCCCACTAAATAAAGTTCTACAATATTGATGAAAGCATAGATAGTTTGCTTGCTTTCTAGTTTCTATGGCTTATATTGCTCAATATAAATTGTGGAAATGATATGCTGCAGTAGGAATTGTGTGGAAAAGATTATGAATCTTGTCTCTGACATTACCAAAGTGAAATGGTTTGCTCTTTATCATACTAACCTATCTCACGAAGTTCCGTCATGTTTTGTGTGATTGAAGTTTTCAAGTTTTTGGTGTGATATCGATATGAGGAGAATAAGAAGTGACAAGACTCTAAGCTTGGGGATGCCCAAGGCACCACAAGTTAATATCCATGGAATATCCAAGCAACTAAGCTTGGGGATGCCCCGAAAGGCATCCCCTCTTTCGTCTCCAACATTATCGGTAACCTCACTTCGAGCTATTTTTCATTCATCACATGATATGAGTTTTACATGAAGCGTCATTTTCTTTTGTTAGGATTTGCTTTCTGTTATTTAGAATAATATTTTACATATTTTATTTCAATAAAAGTGGCAATGATAGCCTTTGCCATGCTTATTTTGCAAGTATACATGTTGCTGTTTGAAAATTGGAAGTTTACCGCTATTGCAAAAATTCCCTAGAAAATTCAGCATATGATAAAATGTTGAACCTTTCTGAAAAATGAGATCTGATAAATTTTATTCCGTGTGGTAAATTTTCATAATGTTTGGAGTTAGTGAAGTATTGATGCTCTTGCATTCTTTAGAGACTGTACCATTTTGGCAGATTGCTGTTATGTTTGCATATGTTTGCTTGTTTAATGATTCTATTTGAGGATAGGAGTATTAAATATGCAAAGGCATTTAGTATGCAATGTTGAATAATAATTTTAGTAATTTGCTACAGTAGAGAATGATAAGTTTTTTGCATTGGTTTATACTAACTTACCTCATGAGTTCTTGTTGAGTTTTGTGTGGATGGAGCTTTTGAGATTTAGGAAAACCGTGATATGAGAAGAATTAAGGAGACACAAAAGCTCAATATTGGGGATGCCTAAGGCATCCCAAGACAATATTTCAAGAAGTATCTATCATCTAAGCTTGGGGATGCCCCAGTAGGCATCCCACCTTTTTCTTCAACAATTATCAGTTAGTATCGGTTGAGCCTAAGTTTTTGCTTCTTCACATGAGTTGTGTTATTCTTAGAATTTCATTTTATTTTCATTTTTCTTTCTGTTTTAATAAAATACTTAGATATGAAAGTTTTTAAATAAAACAAAGTCCTCAATTATTTGCCAAGGAGGCTAAGTAAGCACATTCACTTCCCGTCAACGAAGATCTTTTCTGTGGAATTGCTCTTGTGCTTCACTTATATCCTATGAGTAAAATGTTGAATAAATTGAATATCATGAAGATGAAATCATATCATGCCTAGTGGTAGCTTCACATTGGGTTTACAAAATGAAATCTTTTGAGGCTTGACAATCACAATATTGGCCATACAAGCAATTCATGAATAATTAGTATAAGGAAGAGAACTTTCAGATGCAAATACACTATCATGGAAATACTTTGTGATTGTGAGCCCCCATCAAAATATTATATGCAAAAATTGTTGACGTTGGACAAGAAGACAACATAATGGTTTATGTTTGTTCATATTCACATAGAAGTCATATTGTCATAGATCCTTCAACATGTGGTGCTTTCCCCCCATCTTTGCTAGCCAAAAATTCCGCACCAAGTAGAGATACTATTTGTGCATCCAAAAACCCTTAAACCCAAATCTTATTTTCAAGAGTCCACCATACCTACCTAAGTATTGAGCAAGATCCTTCAAGCAAGTTGTCATCGGAGCAATAAGGCAATAAAAACTGCTTCTAAAAGTGTTACATCATTTAGTGTAAGAGAAAATTGAGCATTGTACGAACTTGGATGACAAAGAATAAAAGCGACAGACTTCATAATAAAGTTTTTCATCTTAAGGGGCAATACAATGTACATTCTCTTGCACCAAGGGATTGAGCATGCAAACAAATAAGCGCATGTCAACCTTTGCTTCCCTTTGCGAAGTGCCTATCTTTTACTTTTATGAATTTACTTTTATGTAAAGAGTCAAAGTTTTTCTCTCTATTCCTTTTTATTTTTATATTTTGGGAAGCATCATGTGGTGAGGAAAGATCTAGGCACATATGTCCAGTTGAATATGGGTAGCATGAGTCATTATTGTTGACATCACCTTTGAGGTGAATACGTTGGGAGGCAAAACAATAAGTCCCTATCTTTCTATGTGTCCGGTTGAAACATTTTGCTCATGTGTACAAGGTGAGTGTTAGCAATCATAGAAGACTGCATGATGGCTGAGTATGTGGAGCTCTTACTTAAACTCTGTTGAATAACTTGAATTGCAATTGCTTGGTGACTAAGAACATAGGTTGTTGGGTTTCAAGAGAATTCATTGTTTGAACCTTAACATGTGAATGAGTGGCCACTATAACATGAGAAGTTTTATAAAAAAGAATTGTTGTTATGATGCTAGGAAAAGTGATTGAAATTATCATTGATCAAACTTATGCACTTTGCTAGCATTCACACTTCATAAATTATTTCTTTTATCATTTACCTACTCAACGACGAGTAGGAATTAAGCTTGGGGATGTTGATATGTCTCCAACGTATCTATAATTTATGAAGTATTTATGCTGTTCTTTCATCATTCTTGGATGTTTTACAATCATTTTATTGCAACTTTATATCATTTTTTGGGACTAACCTATTGATCCAGTGCAAGTGTTAGTTGCTGTTTTCTTGCTTGTTTTTACATCGCAGGAAATCAATACCAAACGGAGTCCAAACGCAATGAAACTCCATGGGGATTTTTGATGGACCAGAAGGAACCCAATGGGCTAGAGCAGCACCTGGAACTACTAGGGAAAACCCTAGCTGTAGCGCGGGTATTTTGCATATCAGTAGCGCCTGAGGACGCGCTACTGATAAGGCGCTACAGCTATTCCTTAGCAATAGCGCATGCTACGCGCGCTGCTGTTAAGACATGTAGCAGCAGCGTTTCTTTGCTCTAGCGCTACTACTAATATAGCTACTTGTAGCGTGTTTATTCTCCATCTCTACTAGTATTCTTTTTCTCATTTTTTTAATTTTTAGTGTATTTATACGTCGTTATACAAATTTTGGTACAATACCAATTATGAGATTGTTATATCAATATGTCCATAATAGCGTGTCAAATGAAGGTGGATTTGGTTTAAGTGGAGGGAACATGTGGTGCATGTCAATAGTATACTACTAATCCAAACTTGATCTAGTTTGGACTAGTAGTACTTTCGATGTGCACCACATGTTGCCTCCACTTGAATCTAATCCACCAATACAAGCTATTTAATCATCATCATAGTCATTACCACCAATAGTAGCTATTTAATCATCATAGTCATAGTGTAGCATAGATCATCATCTTCAAACTCATTCTAGCTAGCTAATCACCACCAACACTAGTTGCGGTAGCTATC
Source organism: Triticum dicoccoides (assembly GCF_002162155.2). NCBI lineage: Eukaryota > Viridiplantae > Streptophyta > Magnoliopsida > Poales > Poaceae > Triticum > Triticum dicoccoides. The sequence continues at coordinate 255,955,038 of NC_041382.1, forward strand.
TAATCACCACCAACACTAGCTAATAATAATCATCATAGTCATTACCACCAACACTAGCTATTTAATCATCATAACTCATTTCTAGCTAGCTAATCACTCCTGCTGCTCTCTCTCAGCTAAAATAACATAAAACATGTGTAGCACTCCTGCTTCATCAAGTTGGAGCATGTAGATGAACCTTTCTCCTAATCGTGGGCTGCGCTTCTGATTGCTGCCCCCTAGTACTTCTCTGCGATCGTTCACAATTTTGCTCCAGTCTTTCACTATTAAGCATTCCTCGCTATTAGAAATCCTGAATGCACTAAAGTGCATTGTAGGAAATCTTGGCCGTAAGCTAACAATTCTCATGCAACCTTTAGTCTTGATCCAATGAGGCACAACATTCATCGGGAGTCCCTATTGAAGAACATCGTATAGTAACATACTTAGCAATGAAGTTTAGCTTAAAAATAATGTATGCAAACGATGCACTAAGGAGAAATAGTAAAAATCTTGCCATCTTTCCTAAATAGATGTGACTGTAGTTCAGTACGAACACTATTGGTCACACGTTTTGAGTACTAAGATTTTTAAGTCCAGAAAAATAATTTGTATTGACAGTATGAAGATCCTCAAGCCATGAAACATAATGACTTATCTCCTCGCAGTTTAGTTGAGCCCCGGGATAGTAGTAGGTCCTGTCTACCAAGCGCTGGACATGTTTGCTTGAACGGAAATAAGTTGTCAATAGAAATTAGTTGTCAACTATTTTTGAATAAACAATATCGAAGACATAAATATGGTTGAGAAACTCACACAATGGTATAACTCGAGGCGTCTGCACATCGACCCAGATGTCAATATTACCTTCAATATCATCTTTCGGACGAATATCAAAGGTGATAACCATATCAGGCTCAAGTGCATAAGTCTTGCATAGTGCTTGCCAAGTTTTGCATTCAAAATAGGTGTAGGTGTCTGCGTTGTATAATTTTGCGTGAAAGTATAACCATGCTCGGTCTTCAAGTAAACTCTCTTTACCTCCATAGTATTTTTCATAGAACTGAAACCTATCTTGTCCAAGACAAAAACTCTTGCATGGCAGGGGATACGCTAGTAGAATAGTAAAAATAAATAAATTATAAGTTGAAGCAAATGAAGCAGATGTCATGCTTAATTACAAAAAAGACTTGTCGTTGTGACTTACTGTATCCACTTCGAAGTTCTCATCCAGCTTGATGTTGAAGCGCCTATCATCATCTAGGAAGATCTGTCGCACAGGCCGCGCTCGTCTTCGCAGTATTCGCAAATACCGAAATCCTTTTCGTCGTCAAACATTTCCTATGTTCATAGTTGAAACATTAATTGAAAATCGACCAAAGGCAACTACCAGGATACTCAACACACAAATCCGGGGCACTCGACATTTCCTACATATTCTGGCACAAGTCATGCGAAAATTCACGGAAATATCCGGCATGACCTTTGCTAAAATAGGACATATCGAGCGCCTGAAATTTGCCGGAACGGAAATGAATCAACACTCCAGCAAAACATAGGCCACTCGGAGGTGTAACCTGCAAACATGACCGGCCACTTGGGCACGCACATATTCTATTTGAGCAACACAAGATATACATTTCAAAATATCTCATAGGACTCATATTGACATGAGCATTCAACAAGCAAAACCAAATCGTAAAATAAATAAGTATTCAAATTAGCATGCATTAAATAAGCAAAAGTAAATCATCTCATGCGTTCGTACATCGTCAAATATTATCACTAATACATCCCGAATAGTATCATACATATAACATCACTAATACAACTAAAACCCTAGCGCACGACGGGTATCGGCGCGGGCGGTGGACACCCACAGAGAAGGAACCATCACATGATCATAGCTCTAGTGAGATCCCTGGAGAACCTGCCAGGTATTGGAGAACCTGTGCTCCAACGCAAACAAGTAGCGACGGACATGCGTGTCCTCCTCACTGACACGGTGACGCACCACCTCTGCGGGGTCCTCGAGCCTCTGGACCATAACTGGCCCATGCGACCGGTTTGGGTCAATGATGGGCTGACTCCTCACCAACCTGCGCCCCCCGGTAGGTAGCGCCTCCCAGTACCACCCCGGCGGAGCCCAGTCCCGGACATGGCCCATCTGGTGACGCAGGTGTCCTGCACCGACTCAACGATGAGGTTCTGGGATAGGGATCGTCGACATCGATGTGGGAATAATTTGTTTAACTAAAAAAGTAAACTAGTTCTATTAATTTTCGTACTAAAAATAAAATAGTTGTATTAACTCAACTAGTTCAATTAAGCAATTACTATAAATTAAAATAAACTAGTTTTTACTAAAAATGAACTAGTTCAACTAGTTATATTAATTTTCTTACTAATTATATTAAACACTTACTGAAAACAGTAAAAAACTAGTTAGATGAAGTCTAAAATTTAACCCTAACTAATTTGATGAACTCTAAAATTTAATGAACCCTAACTAATTTGATGAACTCTAAAATTTAACCCTAACTAATTTGATGAACTCTAAAATTTAACCCTAAATAATTTGATGAACTCTAAAATTTAACCCTAACTAATTTGATGAACTCTAAAACTAATTCTATTCAACAACTACTGCCATAATTAGCATCTAATTTGATGAACCCTAACTAATTAGATGAAGTCTGAAATTTAACCCTAAGAACCCTAGCTAGGCAGAGGTAGGGGAGGAGGAGGAGGAGGGCGTGCACACCTCGGGCGCAGCGGAGTTAGGGAGAGGGGCACGCGGTGTCGAGGTCGGGGCGGCGGGCGCGCGGCGATGTAGGGGGCGTTGAGGTCGGGGTCGGGGGCGGCGTCGAGGTCGGGGTCAGGGGTGGCGTCGACGGCGTGCGGAGGGCGACGGGAGAGCGCGCGGCCGCCGAGCGATGGGAGAGCGCGCGGCCGCCGAGCGATGACGGCGGCGATAGCAGTCAACGCATGTGTGTTGGATTTGGGGGGCGTTGGGGAAGAAGAAAACGGTTTTGGTTAAGGGGAAAGTAGCAGTAGCGCGTTCCACGGAAAGCGCTACTGCTACATTAGCTATAACGCGTGTCCATAAAGCCCGCTGCTGCTATGCATTTCTCCTTTATTTTATTTTTCATTTATTTTCATTCACATTTTATTTTTTGCCTTCCCCTTTTTCTATTTCTTTCATTTTCATTTACTTTTCTACATATTTTTCATTTTATTTTCCTTTCCTTAGCAGTAGCGCTTCCTGCGTGAAACATGCTGCTACAACAATCTTAGCAGCACCGCGCTTTCCTTAGGCACGCTACTACTATAGGTACCCTGGCGAGAATAGTAAGGAGAATTGTAGTAGTAGCGCCTCTACAGTTAGACGCGCTACTGCTATGATCTTAGCTGCAGCGCGTTTGGAAAACATGCGCTACTGGTAAATTGTAGTAGCGCTTCTTTTTGTCCCGCACTACTGGTAAGTTTCTGTGTATAAGGTTTTCCCTAGTAGGCCGGGGGGTGTCCTGAGGGGGCACAACCCACCAGGGCGCGCCAGGCCCCCTTGGCGTGCCCAGGTGGGTTGTGCCCACCTCGGTGGCCTCCCATACCCCTTCTTTGCACTATAAAAACCCAAATATTCCAAAACCCTTTGGGGTTAACCTAGATCATAAGTTCCGCCGCCGCAGGGCTCCGTAACCACCGAAAACCAATCTAGACCCGTTCCGGCACCCTGTCGGAGGGGGGAATCACCTCCTGTGGCCATCTTCATCATCGCGGCGGCCACCACGATGAGGAGGGAGTAGTCCGCCCTCGGGGCTGAGGGTTTGTACCAATAGCTATGTGCTTAATCTCTCTCTCTCTCTAGTGATCTATATCATGGGCTTTGTTAATATAGTCAGATCATATGATGTTTCTCCCCTCTATACTCTTGTTGTGTTGAACTGAGTCTTTACCCTTTGAAGTTTTGTCTTGTCGGATTGAATATTCAGAGATGAGAACACATGATATATGTCTTGCAGTATGAACAATTGGGGTATCATATTGATCCACTTGATATGTGTTATGGCATTCAACTCGCGGATTCCCGCGATGATATTGTGGTAATCTATGCATAGGGGTTGATGCACGTTTCTATTATCTTTTCACCAAAGGAAACTTTGGGGTCTCTTTATAGTTCTTTGTGTGGATTGATTATTATGAATTTGAACTTGCTTTGGTGTTACCTTAGTACGAACTCTAGGATAGATCGAACGGAAAAAATAGCTTTGTGTTATTTTAGTACAGACTCTTCAATAGATCGAACGAAAAGAATAGCTTTGAGGTGGTTTCGTACCCTACAAACGATTCCTATCTTTTGTTCTCCACTAATAGGAACTCAGGAGCGATTCTTCGTTACACTTTGGGGGATAATCATATGATCCAACTATGTTAGCACTGTTGAGAGAATGCACTAGCGAAAGTACAGACCCTAGGCCCTCTTTTGTAAGCATTGCAACCCCGTTTTTGTGCTCGTTTACTATTTGCTACATTGCTGTTTTTATTTATTCAGATTATAAAAATATATTTCTACCATCCATATTACACGTTTATCGCCATCTCTTCGCCGAATTAGTGCACCTATACAATTTGCCATTGCATTGGGTGTGTTGGGGACACAAGAGATTTCTTGTATTTGGTTGCAGGGTCGTTTGAGAGAGACCATCTTCGTCCTACACCTCTCACGGATTGATAAACTGTAGGTCATCCACTTGAAGGAAAATTGGTACTGTCCTACAAAACTCTACGCTTGGAGGCCCAACACGGGTCTACAAGAATAAAGTTGCGTAGTAGATATCAGCGATCTACATCAACAATCTTGCTACCGTCAACACCAACTTCCTCACCCTCTATGCAGCGGTGTAACACTTCTCCTACCCGCTGTAATCTCTACTTAAACATGGTGCTCAACTCCATATATTATTTCCCAATGATCTATGGTTATCCTATGATGTTTGAGTAGATCTGTTTTGTCATGTGGGTTAATCATGATCTTGGTTGGTATGATTGTATATTTTATTTATGGTGCTGTCCTACTGTGCCCTTCGTTCTTGCGCAAACGTGAGGGCCCCCCGCTATAGGGTGTTGCAATATGTTCATGATTTTCTTATGGTGGGTTGCGAGAGTGACAGAAACTTAAACCCGAGTAGGTAGGTTATGGCATATGGGAGTAAGCAGGACTTGATACTTAATGCTATGGTTGGGTTCGACTTTATCGAAGAAGGCTACAAATGATCCCCTATACTTGTGGGTTATCAAGACCTTTTTCTGGCATCGTTGCCGGGGACAATAGCGTGGGGTGAATATTCTCGTGTGTGCTTGTTTGATTTATCACTAAGTAGTTTTTATTTCCTGCTCTAAGTTGTTCTCTATCTTCGGTTATGGATATGGAACACAAAACACCAAAAAATTAGTGGTACTTGCTACTCATGGAGATGGGGAACCTCCTAAAACCCTCGATGCTCGTTATGTAAAAGATATTATGCACTACTTTGATAATCCTGAGAAAACCCCATTCAACTTGATAATGGGAGTAACGTTGGATCAACGTGAATACTTTAGGGATTAAAGGTTGACACAAAAAGGGAAACTTTTATGGGATCAAATTCATATGTTGCATTGGTATGCTTGGAATTTATGCCAGAGATATGATTATACTTGTTGCTCTAGGATGAATGCTCCACACCTTCCCTTTTCATGCAAATTTAATGATAATGAAACCTTGGCTTCTTATGCTAATGGTATATATGAATACTATGATGTGGAACGAATAGAAGAATTTGTTGCTTTTAAGGGTGCTTATGAAATTGAATCTTTGTTTGAAATGTTTGAAGATTTTGATGATTCAGTTTATAGACATGAAATTTTTTCTATCCTTAAATATTGCAATGATACTTATAAATTCAATTCCGATATTGATAAATTTATTGAGAGAGTCTCCATTGTCCAGGAAGAGACTAATATTTTGCCGAATTCTATGGAAGAAGGAATTGATGAAACCGTGAGTTCATTGGATGGACAAGATGATGAGGAGAGCGAAGAACAAAAGGAGGAAGGGTGGATTAGCTACCCGTGCCCACCTTCTGATGAGAGTAACTCTTCAACTAATACATTGTTTAATTTCCCTTCGTTCTTACCAAAGGATGAATGCCATGATAATTGCTATGATCCTGTTGATTCGTTTGAAATATCCCTTTTTGATGATGCTTGCTATGCTTGTGGCCATGATGCCAATATGAATTATGCTTATGGGGATGAACTTGCTATTTTTCCTTATATTAAGAATGAAATTATTGCTATTGCACTCACACATGATAGTTTTATTATCTTTTTGAATTCTCCAAACTACACTATATTGGAGAAATTTACTCTTATCAAGGATTATATTGGTGGGTTGCATTCTACCATTACACATTATGATTTTTATGAATGTAATATGCATGTGCTTGCTACTCCTACTTGAAATTATTATGAGAGAGGAACTATATCTCCACCTCTCTATGTTTCCAACAAGAAAAAATTGCAAGAAATTGCTTATGCTATGTATTGGCCTTTACTTGATGTGCATGAATTGTTATTGTATGACAGGCCGATGCATAGAAAGAGAGTTAGGCTTCGTCATTGCATGATATATGTTGCTTTGTGCTCACTACTAAATGATAAATCATTGTTGACTCAAATTGGCTTTGATATACCTTGGGATCCGGGTGGATCCATTACTTGAGCACTTTATGCCTAGCTTAATGGCTTTAAAGAAAGCACTGCCAGGGAGACAACCCGGAAGTTTTAGAGAGCCATTTATTTCCATTGAGTTCTATTATATAGTTTAAAAACAAAAAATATAGGGGGGAACCTTAAAACTTCACAAAAAGAAAAGCGAAAGTGAGAGAGACGAGCATTGTGAAAGTGGGGGATGTCCTTGAACTTTGTTCATGCCCATGTAAACTTTATGAATCTTGAATTGCAGAAAATTTTAAACAAAAATAATTATCCCCTTGGACAATTCCATTGTATTATAAAAATAATGTGCGAAGATTTTCCTTTAGTATGTTTAAATTGCTTGTTGGTTTGTGCGGTGCAAAACAGAAACTTTGGCTGTAGTGCTCGATTTTACATTTTTTACTGGAATGTCAAACGGTTCTGAAACTTTTTGAACTGTCTTTATAAACAAAATTTTCATTTTTTCCTAAGTTTTCAGAATTGTTTGAGTTACATAAGTATGGTAGATGTTCGAATCTTTATAGACTGTCCTGATTTCAGAGATTTCTGTTATAGCTTCATTATTTGCGTATGTTTGAATTCTTGTTGAAGCCTCCTTGACTTGGGGCCATAGAATTGCGATAGCATACAGTGGTTAATGTTTGTTTATAATTATACAATAATGTTACAGCAGTACATGATGGGATTTCATTGCCATGTTTACTAACCCCGCCACTAAAAGTTCGGTTAAGTTTTGTGTGGATGAAGGGTTCAAAGATCGAGGAGATCACGATGCAAGGAGAAGGAGGAGAGGCAAGAGCTCAAGCTTTGGGATGCCCAAGGCACCCCAAGTAAATATTCAAGGAGACTCAAGTGTCTAAGCTTGGGGATGCCCCGGAAGGCATCCCATCTTTCTTCAACAAGTATCGGTATGTTTTCAGATTCGTTTTGTTCACGTGATATGTGCAAACCTTGGAGCGTCTTTTGCATTTAGTAACCATTTTTATTTTATGCACCATGCTGGTATGAGATAGTCCATGGTTGATTTATAGAATGCTCATTGCACTTCACTTATATCTTTTGAGTAGGGCTGTATAGAATGCTTCATGTGCTTCACTTATATCATTTGAAGTTTGGATTGCCTGTTTCTCTTCACATAGAAAACCATTATTTGAAGAATTATCTTTTGCTTCACTTATATTTCTTAGAGCATGGTCTTTTTCAGAAAGAATTAAACTCTAATTCTTCACATATATCTATTTAGAGAGTCAACATGAATTGGTCAATTGCATGGTTAGTCATAAAATCCTACATCACACTTGTGGATCATTGAATATGATATGTTTGATTCCTTGCAATAGTTTTGCTATATAGAGATGATAATATGTGGGAGGTACTAGTAAACAGTTGTGGTTAGTAAGAATATTGGTGTTAAGGTTTGTGATTCCCGAAGCATGCACGTATAGTCTCTCATTATGCTATGATGTTAGAGCATGATTTATTATTGATTGTCTTCCTTATGAGTGGCGGTCGGGGATGAGCGATGGTCTTTTCCTACCAATCTATCCCCCTAGGGGCATGCGTAGTAGTACTTTGCTTCGAGGGCCAATAAACTTTTGCAATAAGTATATGAGTTCTTTATGACTAATGTGAGTCCATGGATTATACACACTCTTACCTTTCCACAATTTGCTAGCCTCTACGGTACCGTGCATTGCCCTTTCTCACATCGAGACGTGGTGCAAACTTTGCAGGTGCATCCAAACCTCGTGATATGGTACACTCTATCACACATAAGCCTTATTATATCTTCCTCAAAACAGCCACCATACCTATCTATTATGGCTTTTCCATGGCCATTTTGAGATATATTGCAATGCAACTTCCACCGCTTCCGTTTGATGACTTGAGCATTCATTGTCATATTGCTTTGCGTGATCATATAGCTGACATAGTAGTTGTGGCTCAACCACCGTTCATCATGTTTCATACATGTTACACTAGATCATTGCACATCCTGGTATATGCTAGAGGCATTCATATAGAGTCATACTTTGTCATAGGTTTCGAGTTGTAATTTTTATTTCTTTTGAGTTATAAGTAAATAGAAGTGTGATGATCATCATTATTCATTTTTAGAGCAGTGCCCCAGTGAGGAAAGGATGATGGAGACTATGATTCCCCCAAAAGTCAGGATGAGACTCCAGACAATGAGTGAAAAAATATAAAAAATATAAAAAGAAAAAAAATAAAAAATAAAAATAAAAAAAGAAAGAAAAAAGAAAAGAAAAGAAAGAAAAAAAATAAAAAGAAATAAAATAAACAAAGAGAGAAGGGGCATTGTTAGTATCATTTACCACACTTGTGCTTCAAAGTAGCACCATGTTTTTCATATGTAGTGTCTCTTATGTTGTCACTTTCATATACTAGTCGGAATTTTTCATTATAGGATTAGATGCACACCCACTTAGTTTTCATATTGAGCTTTCATACACTTATTGTGACGCCCGGGTAATCAAGCTACAGTAATCTCTACTTATGACGCCATGTCACCTCCGTTACTGTCGCTAATCTCGCGTTAATTCAAAACGATAGTTGGATTTTTGGCAAACAAACAAAGTTTTCAAACTTCAAAACAAGCATGTTCGGACCGTGTCAAATATTGCATAGATAATTATCGTCAAATAAACATATTTTTATAAAAGGCCTAAATAATTTAAAATTATTTAAAACAGAAAAGTAAATAAATAAAAGAAAAGAAAATACAAAATAGAAAAACTAAACTAACAAAAAAAAGGAGAAGAAAGAGAAAACCCCCTGCCCCCCCCGGGCTTCGGCTCAGCAAGCCAGGGCCCAACCGGCCAGCCCACCTGGCCCAGCCGGTCCACCCCGCCGGCTTAACCCCCCCACTCCCCCCCAGGCCAACCCTAGCCGCACCCACTCGCCCCCACTCCCCCACTCGTCCCACCCCGCGCGTCTCCC
>NC_041382.1:255965516-255972956 GCF_002162155.2 Triticum dicoccoides
CCACTGGCTCGGCCCCGCCGCACTCTCCCGCGCGCGTCCGCCGCTGTGGCCGCGCCCGCTCGGTCGCCAGGGCCGCGCCCCCTGCTCCCCTCGCCCCACGCCGGCACCGCCGCCCTGCTGACGCTGGTGCGGTGGCCGCCGGCAACCTCGCCCCGCACTGGGCGGGATGCACCCGTTGCGCCCGAAACCGCACCGCCCTGTGCCCGCTAAGGCCCCCGGGGCCACTGACTAGGGGGCACCACGCCCCATAATGTTTTATTAAAAAAAGAATTAAAATTAAAATTAAAAATAATAAATAAAGATAAAAATGATTTAATAAAATTAGTTATTAATTAAGTAATTAATTAAGTAATTAATTAAGTTAATTAATCCTGATTATATTAACCTAATCACTAATTAAACTAATTAATCTGTTTTAGTTAATCATAGAGAATGACAGGTGGGTCCCACTGGACCCACACGTCAGGTTGACCAGGTCAATGGTCAACGTTGACTGCTGACATCACCCTGATGTCATGCTGACGTCAGCATTTACTATTCTGGATAATGTTGGATTAAATAATTAATTAAATTCCAGAAATTAATAAAATCTTTAGAAAATCATATCTTTTAATCCGTAATTCGGATTAAAATATTTTCAACATGAAAGTTGTTCAGAACGACGAGACGATTCCGGATACGCAGTCCGTTCGTCCGCCACACACCCCTAACCTATCGAACCCGCAACTTTCCCCCTCCGGCTCCTCTGCCCGAAACACCGGGGATATTTTCCCGGGTGTTTCCCCCCTTAACCGGCATCACCTCATACCACGTCAGGTCACACCTAGCATCGATACTTGTCATGTCATGCATCGTTATGCACTTGCTTGCTATGTATTTACTGTTTCTTCCCCCCCCCCTCTTCTCTTCGGTAGACAATGAGACCGACGCCGCTGCTGCTGCCCCGTACGACTACGGAGTTGACGACCCCTCCTTCTTGCCAGAGCAACCAGGCAAGCCCCCCCTTGATCACCAGATATCGCCTATTCTCCTTTATACTGCTTGCATTAGAGTAGTGTAGCATGTTACTACTTTCCGTTAATCCTATTCTGATGCATAGCCTGTCATTGTTGCTACAGTCATTGATACCTTACCAGCAATCCTAAATGCTTAGTATAGGATGCTAGTTTATCACCATTGGCCCTACATTCTTGTCAGTCTGCCTTGCTATACTATTGGGCCGTGATCACTCGGGAGGTGATCACGGGTATATATGATACATACATACATACTATACAGATGGTGACTAAAGTCGGGTCAGCTCGAAGAGTACCCGCGAGTGATTCACGGATTGGGGGCTGAAAGGACCTTTGTCCCGACGGCCCTCTGTGTGGATCTTTGTGGCGGAGCGACAGGGCAGGTTGAGACCACCTAGGAGACAGGTGGGCCTGGCCCTGTTCGGCGTTCGCGGATATTTAACACGCTTAACGAGATCTTGGTATTTGATCTGAGTTGGCTACGAGCCTATACGCACTAACCATCTACGCGGGAGTAGTTATGGGTATCCCGATGTCGTGGTATCAGCCGAAGCACTTCGTGACGTCAGCGACTAAGCGGCGCGCGCCGGATTGGAACGTAAGCCTGCTCTTGTATTAAGGGGGCTAGTTCTGCTTCCGGCCGCCCACGCAACATGCAGGTGTGCTAAGGGCGATGGGCCCAGACCCCTGTGCGCTTAGGTTTAGACCGGCGTGCTGGCCTCTCTGTTGTGTCTAGGTGGGGCTGCGACGTGTTGATCTTCCGAGGCCGGGCATGACCCAGGAAAGTGTGTCCGGCCAAATGGGATCGAGCGTGTTGGGTAAGTTGGTGCACCCCTGCAGGGAAGTTAATCTATTCGAATAGCCGTGATCTTCGGTAACAGGACGACTTGGAGCTGTACCTTGACCTTATGACAACTAGAACCGGATACTTAATAAAACACACCCTTCCAAGTTCCACAAACATCCCGGTGATCGCTTTTCCACAGGGCGACAGGGGAGGATCGCCGGGTAGGATTATGCTACTGCGATGCTGCTGGAGATGCTACTTGGAGATGCTTCTTGGAGATGCTACTTGGAGATGCTTCTTGGAGATGCTACTTGGAGGACTTCAATCTACTCTCTCCTACATGCTGCAAGACGGAGGCTGCCAGAAGCGTAGTCTTCGACAGGATTAGCTATCCCCCTCTTCTTCTGGCATTCTGCAGTTCAGTCCACCGATATGGCCCTTTACACATATACCCATGCATATGTAGTGTAGCTCCTTGCTTGCGAGTACTTTGGATGAGTACTCACGGTTGCTTTTCTCCCTCTTTTCCCCTTTCCCTTCTACCTGGTTGTCGCAACCAGATGCTGGAGCCCTGGAGCCAGACGCCACCGTCGACGATGATTCCTACTACACTGGAGGTGCCTACTACTACGTGCAGCCCGCCGACGACGACCAGGAGTAGTTAGGAGGATCCCATGCAGGAGGCATGCGCCTCTTTCGATCCGTATCCCAGTTTGTGCTAGCCTTCTTAAGGCAAACTTGTTTAACTTATGTCTGTACTCAGATATTGTTGCTTCCGCTGACTCGTCTATGATCGAGCTCTTGTATTCGAGCCCTCGAGGCCCCTAGCTTGTAATATGATGCTTGTATGACTTATTTTATTTGTAGAGTTGTGTTGTGATATCTTCCCGTGAGTCCCTAATCTTAATCATACACATTTGCGTGCATGATTAGTGTACGATTAAATCGGGGGCGTCACAAGTTGGTATCAGAGCCGACTGCCTGTAGGAATCCCCCTTTCCAACTCCTTGGCTGAAGTCGAGTCTAGTCGTTGAAAAACTTTTACTAACATGGCTGTGTGGCCCATGGGCCCACATCGCCATCGGGTGGTAGAAGAATCTTTTACTCGTCGACCTATACTCTGGGACTCTGATCTCTCTACTATTCGGGTTAAATGAATTTGCTAACTCTAAGATTAGGATCTCATGATCGCATCCACCCGGAGAGCCCCTTACTGCAGAGGATCGCCTGCTACATCAGAAGATTCCGAAGATACTCTCTGATGTTCTCTCGAGACTTTTTGCCCATCACTTTTGCTATTCCTGACCACCGATAAATCCGTATGGATAACTACTTACACTTGCCATTCATATGATCATCCCCCATTGATCTTGTTATTACAAGATAACCTGAAGTTTTCCCTATTGTTCCGAGAATACTTTGTGCCTACTGCCTAGCAGTTCTTTGCCACATGAATACCCCCTTCAAATAAATTCTCGCACTTATCGAGTATCCGCTCATCCCCCAGTTGTTCATGTCTTACACAAAAGTCTTCGAAATACCACCCGATATTCCAAAAATCCTCAGCAACCTATTGCTCTGGAATTTCTTGTTTGCTTTCATTATGATTAATCCCATAAGTATAGAAATCTTATTGACATTCCTTATCATTATCATTTTGAGTCTGTTGACTCAATATGTTGCGAATACACGCAATCATCATTGATCCTTATAAATTACCTTTCTGGCTGAGCTTCCATTCTTTTAACTGGAATTGGTTCTCGACCAATCCAATTGTCGTTGATTGTACCCTAAGGCTATTCAACTTATCCATCCCTAATCAGAGCATTGCTTCTGATCCCTTGATTTGGAAATCATAATTCCTTTGCATTTGACAATTGAGTTAGTCAGTTGTTTCTATAATCTGATCTCCTTGCATTCTTCTTCCTCTAGTTGAGTACCGATACTCGTATCAGATCCTTTGTGGACCATCAAGTCCTTTGTTGGATTGTTATCCGACAGTGTCCTTCACATTTGACCACCTTGTGAGTTCTTCCCCTGATACATAATGCCTTTGTTAAGTTGTATCCTCTACTTGGCCAACCATGCTCTGCTTTCGGGCTTGTGTTATTTACTCTTGAAACTTGTGGTATATGTTTCTAAGAAGCCCCTATGGGTTGAACATATGCCTTCTCTAAACCGTGTGAACCCGAAAGTTTTCACGAGTCATACTCTTCTGGTGCTTCACCAGATAAAATTTCAACACTACAACTTCATCGAACGTGAGAAGTGAATGAAAGGTTATGCATTGGAGAAGTGGGAGTCGACCTTGAACTTGTGTTCATGCCCATGGACACGATGTAGATCTTATCATTAAAGCTTCTCTTAAATTAATTATTCCCTTGGTATAAGTTCATCTTATATCTGGGATCTGGCATTTTGCAATCGTGGTTCTGGCCATGTTCTCCTTTAAATACCATTTCTCGTGCAAGTTTAAGCACTTGTCTTCTATAGAGCAATACCCCAATCCAATCTCTATTCTGATCTGTCTTCGAGTATTACCCCCTGGTATCTCGAGATTATCATGGAACTGCATAACCTCTTATGAGTTCTTCATCAAGTACTACATTCTCACGGATTCCAATTTTTCACGGGCTCTGAGTTATTAAACACTCAAAGACACCGATAACTGAACCGAGTCCGCTCTACGGTTCAACAACTCTTCAGTAAGCTTCTATAAGTACGAGTTTGTACCCAATCACGCCATTCCTAGCCTGTTTGGCTATATCATTGTCGTGACGATTCTAACTGTGCTACCTGGTCCTTATTCTCGGAGCACCAATTTTCGACGATGAACTAACCTTACGTCGATCCTCATCGTCATATCATTTCGCCTTGAACAACAAGCTTGGTTTCGAGTTTGTGTCGTACCCTTGGTTCCAATAACCTTTCACTTCATCATTACTTGACTTGATGTCTTCACCGATCGATTACATCTTCATGAACTCTCGCGACAAAGGTGTCGTGATCATCAACATCCTGAGCTCATCCAGGATATCAATTGAATTCATGATGAGAAATACCATCCTTGCCCTCGATGAATTGTATTATCGTCGACCACTTTATTGCCTTCCCACCAACACAAGCTTGTTCATGTTTGGTGTTATACCTTGAGTTCCTTGCTATCCAGCAATTGTTCTTCTTTACCTTGGAGTATTACCATCCTTTATGTCAAGAATGTTCTGAGATTTGTTCCACCTCTTGAGAATTCTTGACATAGAAATACTTCTCACCATCACCATTCTTTCTTGGTCCCCGTGTTAATTCCAACAAGTGAACGGTGTTGTTTGGATTCTTTCCTTCTAGCAACCCTATTTTTTTGAAGTTAATGGTCGAAAGTTCATTCTTAGGCTATTGACTATTGAATCACCATTCTGACATTGGTCGTGCAACCCAACCCATATTTCGGGTGCACCTTTCAACCAATGTTTAATTGTGTATGTTTTCCTCGAGCATACATCACTATACCATTTGATCTGACAAATGTCATCTTCTTGTTCACATTATTGTGGAAATCCATCTTTTGAAAATCTCAATGAATTGTCGCTGAGTCAATCAGCCACCTCCTCACCTCTCCTTGGTTTAATGATGAACTATTGTTTCAGGAACCCGCTCCCATAGTTCATTTCCCGAGAATCTTGCAATGCCATTTCAATGATTTGTGTTGCGCCTTTTCTTCTCGGACATCTTGAGTCTGAGGCATCATGACACCAATTGGATCTGAATCTTGGTCAGATATGATGGTTGGGACAACTTTCCAGGAGTTATGTTGTTTGTCCTTTGATGACCCGCTAACATGATGTCATGCCTAGCACCCCCCCTGGCTGGAGGACCTATCATTATGATTTCTTTTGCAAGGATAACCATTCCTCCTGGAGGAAGTGGTAGGACTTATTTTATAAGTTACTCCTGATGGATCATTGGTGTATCCGAAGTCGGGCCCTTGATTGAAACACCATATCATTGCTACCTGAAGCATGTCTGTGGTACTCCGTTCATCACCAAGAACATTTGAAGCACAATGCTAAATTCTCTTTATCAATTATCCAAACACCGTTGTATGGGTAATATCAAGAGATTCCTCCCCCCTTACCTAAATGGTTTTCTACTTTATATCCTGTCATGGATATCTTGCTCTGCTTGTCCTTGGGAAGGATATACCCTTGAAATATGTGTTTAAACATATTTTCCTTTCCATTGTTCTGTTTAATCTGATGATCATATTTTCCTTCCATTGGTTTGTTTGAACCTTTTCTATGATCTATATGATATAAGCAGTAATAATCCACTGCTTGTGCAAACACCTCGAGGTACAACTCTGTCAGTAAGACCCTGTTACTATTGTTGATGACATTCCGGTAGCCACCGATGGACGAGAACCTTGCCTATTGGTCCGCCTCGTTCAACCAGCAGGAAAGTGGTTCTCTTCGTCCCTCGCCCTTGGTACCAACGTTGATGCCGACAGAACTGACATGGTACTCTCTGACATGCCTTGCTATCATGACCG
Source organism: Triticum dicoccoides (assembly GCF_002162155.2). NCBI lineage: Eukaryota > Viridiplantae > Streptophyta > Magnoliopsida > Poales > Poaceae > Triticum > Triticum dicoccoides. The sequence goes on from NC_041382.1 coordinate 255,971,866, forward strand.
TGAAAGATGTCACTGCTCCTATTAAAAAAAAGAAAACCACATGGTGGGCCCATAACCCACAGGTCCCAGGATCGAAACCTGACTGTCCTGTACACCACCTATTCCCAAAGTTATTCCTCACGCGTGGCCTCGTATGTATTTCACGGGCCACTGTCCTAGTGATCTATTCTGGTATCAGACGCAATACTTACTCTCGCTACTCTGAACCCCTTTCTCACTCTGGTTCAGGCTTCAAGCAACTATCTATTCTCTTGGAGCCTCTTATGGTACCTTCGTACCTTACTCTCGAGGTATTTCATATGTTCAACTCGAGAGATAATCTTATACTCATTCATGGGTTAACCCCAGATTGTTTCCCTCAACAGCATTATGTCGTAGTGAGCTGCCCCTTATCCTTTCGTAAGTACGATGGAGTTCCCGAAGAAATGATGACAAGTTTATCATGATGCTTTGGAATAAAGAATTGAAGACATCAACGAAAGGGATTAACTTCTTCGAGAAGATCCGTTAGAATTTCGTAACCAGACCTTTCCCCCTTACTCCCCTCTTAAATCTCGGGACGAGATTTCTTGTAGTGGAGGAGAATTGTGACGCCCGGGTAATCAAGCTACAGTAATCTCTACTTATGACGCCATGTCACCTCCGTTACTGTCGCTAATCTCGCGTTAATTCAAAACGATTCGAATTCAAAGTTGGATTTTTGGCAAACAAACAAAGCTTTCAAACTTCAAAACAAGCATGTTCGGACCGTGTCAAATATTGCATAGATAATTATCGTGAAATAAACACATTTTTATAAAAGGCCTAAATAATTTAAAATTATTTAAAACAGAAAAGTAAATAAATAAAAGAAAAGAAAATACAAAAGAGAAAAACTAAACTAACAAAAAAAAGGAAAACAAAGAGAAAACCCCCCTGCCCCCCCGGGCTTCGGCTCAGCAAGCCAGGGCCCAACCGGCCAGCCCACCTGGCCCAGCCGGTCCACCCCGCCGGCTTAACCCCCCCACTCCCCCCAGGCCAACCCTAGCCGCACCCACTCGCCCCCACTCCCCCACTCGTCCCACCCCGCGCGTCTCCCTCATTCCCCCGAT
>NC_041382.1:255973599-255974623 GCF_002162155.2 Triticum dicoccoides
CGCCCCCTGCTCCCCTCGCCCCACGCCGGCACCGCCGCCCTGCTGCCGCTGGTGCGGTGGCCGCCGGCAACCTCGCCCCGCACTGGGCGGGATGCACCCGTTGCGCCCGAAACCGCACCGCCCTGTGCCCGCTAAGGCCCCCGGGGCCACTGACTAGGGGGCACCACGCCCCATAACGTTTTATTAAAAAAAGAATTAAAATTAAAACTAAAAATAATAAATAAAGATAAAAATGATTTAATAAAATTAGTTATTAATTAATTAATTAATTAAGTAATTAATTAAGTTAATTAATCCTGATTAGATTAACCTAATCACTAATTAAACTAATTAATCTGTTTTAGTTAATCATAGAGAATGACAGGTGGGTCCCACTGGACCCACATGTCAGGTTGACCAGGTCAATGGTCAACGTTGACTGCTGACATCACCCTGATGTCATGCTGACGTCAGCATTTACTATTCTGGATAATGTTGGATTAAATAATTAATTAAATTCCAGAAATTAATAAAATCTTTAGAAAATCATATCTTTTAATCCGTAACTCGGATTAAAATATTTTCAACATGAAAGTTGTTCAGAACGACGAGACGATTCCGGATACGCAGTCCGTTCGTCCGCCACACACCCCTAACCTATCGAACCCGCAACTTTCCCCCTCCGGCTCCTCTGCCCGAAACACGAAACACCGGGGATATTTTCCCGGGTGTTTCCCCCCTTAACCGGCATCACCTCATACCACGTCAGGTCACACCTAGCATCGATACTTGTCATGTCATGCATCGTTATTCACTTGCTTGCTATGTATTTACTGTTTCTTCCCCCCCCCCTCTTCTCTTCGGTAGACTACGAGACCGACGCCGCTGCTGCTGCCCCGTACGACTACGGAGTTGATGACCCCTCCTTCTTGCTAGAGCAACCAGGCAAGCCCCCCCCTTGATCACTAGATATCGCCTATTCTCCTTTATACTGCTTGCATTAGAGTAGTGTAGCATGTTACTACTTTCCGTTAATCCTATTCTG
>NC_041382.1:255974713-255994933 GCF_002162155.2 Triticum dicoccoides
CCCCCCCTTGATCACCAGATATCGCCTATTCTCCTTTATACTGCTTGCATTAGAGTAGTGTAGCATGTTACTACTTTCCGTTAATCCTATTCTGATGCATAGCCTGTCATTGTTGCTACAGTCATTGATACCTTACCAGCAATCCTAAATGCTTAGTATAGGATGCTAGTTTATCACCATTGGCCCTACATTCTTGTCAGTCTGCCTTGCTATACTATTGGGCCGTGATCACTCGGGAGGTGATCACGGGTATATACGATACATACATACATACTATACAGATGGTGACTAAAGTCGGGTCAGCTCAAAGAGTACCCGCGAGTGATTCACGGATTGGGGGCTGAAAGGACCTTTGTCCAGACGGCCCTCTGTGTGGATCTTTGTGGCGGAGCGACAGGGCAGGTTGAGACCACCTAGGAGACAGGTGGGCCTAGCCCTGTTCGGTGTTCGCGGATATTTAACACGCTCAACGAGATCTTGGTATTTGATCTGAGTTGGCTACGAGCCTATACGCACTAACCATCTACGCGGGAGTAGTTATGGGTATCCCGACGTCGTGGTATCAGCCGAAGCACTTCGTGACGTTAGCAACTGAGCGGCGCGCGCCTGATTGGAACGTAAGCCTGCTCTTGTATTAAGGGGGCTAGTTCTGCTTCCGGCCGCCCACGCAACGTGCAGGTGTGCTAAGGGCGATGGGCCCAGACCCCTGTGCGCTTAGGTTTAGACCGGTGTGCTGACCTCTCTGTTGTGTCTAGGTGGGGCTGCGACGTGTTGATATTCCGAGGCCGGGCATGACCCAGGAAAGTGTGTCCGGCCAAATGGGATCGAGCGTGTTGGGTAAGTTGGTGCACCCCTGCAGGGAAGTTAATCTATTCGAATAGCCGTGATCTTCGGTAACAGGACGACTTGGAGTTGTACCTTGACCTTATGACAACTAGAACCGGATACTTAATAAAACACACCCTTCCAAGTTCCACAGACAACCCGGTGATCGCTTTTCCACAGGGCGACGAGGGGAGGATCGCCGGGTAGGATTATGCTACTGCGATGCTGCTGGAGATGCTACTTGGAGATGCTTCTTGGAGATGCTACTTGGAGATGCTTCTTGGAGATGCTACTTGGAGGACTTCAATCTACTCTCTCCTACATGCTGCAAGACGGAGGCTGCCAGAAGCGTAGTCTTCGACAGGATTAGCTATCCCCCTCTTCTTCTGGCATTCTGCAGTTCAGTCCACCGATATGGCCCTTTACACATATACCCATGCATATGTAGTGTAGCTCCTTGCTTGCGAGTACTTTGGATGAGTACTCACGGTTGCTTTTCTCCCTCTTTTCCCCTTTCCCTTCTACCTGGTTGTCACAACCAGATGCTGGAGCCCTGGAGCCAGACGCCACCGTCGATGATGATTCCTACTACACTGGAGGTGCCTACAACTACGTGCAGCCCGCTGACGACGACCAGGAGTAGTTAGGAGGATCCCAGGCAGGAGGCCTGCGCCTCTTTCGATCCGTATCCCAGTTTGTGCTAGCCTTCTTAAGGCAAACTTGTTTAACTTATGTCTGTACTCAGATATTGTTGCTTCCACTGACTCGTCTATGATCGAGCTCTTGTATTCGAGCCCTCGAGGCCCCTGGCTTGTAATATGATGCTTGTATGACTTATTTTATTTGTAGAGTTGTGTTGTGATATCTTCCCGTGAGTCCCTGATCTTAATCGTACACATTTGCGTGCATGATTAGTGTACGATTAAATCGGGGGCGTCACACTTATAGCTCTTAGTGCATTCGTTGCATGACAATCCCTACTCCTCGCATTGATATCGATTGATGGGAATCTCCATAGCATGTTGCTTAGTAGCGTCGATGTGAGACTTTCTTACTTTTTGTCTTCTTTATATTTACCCCTATCATCATACTCTATTCCACCTGTGGTGCTATATCCATGGCTTGCGCTCATGTATTGCATGAGGGTTGAAAAAGCTGAAGCGCGTTAAAAAGTATGAACCAATTGCTCGGCTTGTCATCGGGGTTGTGCATGATAAATACTTTGTGTTAATAGGACAGAGCATGACAAGACTATATGATTTTTTAGGGATAATTTTCTTTAGTGTTGATATTTTGAAAGACATGATTGTTTGTTGGGATGCCTGAGTATTGATGTCTTTATGTCAAATTATAGACTATTGCTTTGAATCACTTATGTCTTAATATTCATGCCATGATTAGATATATGATGAAGTTTATGCTAGGTAGAATTCCACATCAAAAATTATCCTTTTTATCATTTACCTACTCGAGGATGAACAGGAATTAAGCTTGGGGATGGTGATACGTCTCAGTCGTATCTATAATTTTTGATTGTTTCATGCCAATATTATATCACTTTCACATACTTTTGGCAACTTTTTATATGATTTATTGGACTAACCTATTGATCCAGTGCCCAGTGTCAGTTCCTGTTTTTGCATGTTTTTTGTATCGCAGAAAATCCATATCAAACAAAGTCCAAATTCAATAAAATTTCATGGAGAATTACTTTGGAATATATGTGATTTTTGGGAGTTGGAATCACCACAAACGGAGGCCCACACATCCCACGAGGCACCAGGGCACGCCAGAGGCCCCTGGCACGTGGTGGTGGGTTGTGCCCTCCTCGAACATTGGTTGGAGCTCTACTTCGGGCGCAAGGAAGCTTATATCCGGGAATAAATCGTGTTAAAATTTCAGCGCAATCAGAGTTACGGATCTCCCGGAATATAAAAACGGTTTTCGGCCAGATCAGGGGAACACGAAACAGAAAAGGACAGAGAGGGAGATCCAATCTCGGAGGGGCTCCCGCCCCTCCGCATCCATGGAGCCATGGACCAGAGGGGGAACTCTCCTCCCATCTAGGGTGGAGACCAAGGAAGAAGAAGAAGGAGGGGGCCCTCTCCTCCTCTATCCAGGTGGCGCCGGAGTGCCGCCGGGGCAACGATCGGGACAGTGATCTACATCAACAATCTTGCTAACATCAACACCAACTTTCTCCCCCTTGATGTAGTGGTGTAACTGAAGGAAATATGCCCTAGAGGAAATAATAAAGTTATTATTTATTTCCTTATATCATGATATATGTTTATTATTCATGCTAGAATTGTATTAACCGGAAACTTAGTACATGTGTGAATACATAGACAAACAGAGTGTCACTAGTATGCCTCTACTTGACTAGCTCGTTGAATCAAAGATGGTTAAGTTTCCTAGCCATATACATGAGTTGTCATTTGACTAACGGGATCACATCATTGGAGAATGATGTGACTGACTTGACCCATTACGTTAGCTTAGCATGATGATCCTTTAGTTTGTTGCTACTGTTTTCTTCATGACTTATACATGTTCCTCTGACTATGAGATTATGCAACTCCCGAATACCAGAGGAACACTTTGTGTGCTACCAAATGTCAGAACGTAACTGGGTGATTATAAAGGTTCTCTACAGGTGTCTCCGATGGTAGTTGTTGAGTTGGCATAGATCGAGATTAGAATTTGTCACTCCGATTGTCGGAGAGGTATCTCTGGGCCCTCTCAGTAATGCACATCACTATAAGCCTTGCAAGCAATGTGACTAATGATTTAGTTGCAGGATGATGCATTACGGAACGAGTAAAGAGACTTGCTGGTAACGATATTGAACTGGGTATTGAGATACCGACGATCGAATCTCGGGCAAGTAACATACCAATGACAAAGGGAACAACATATGTTGTTATGCCGTTTGACCAATAAAGATCTTCGTAGAATATGTACGAACCAATATGAGCATCTAGGTTCCGCTATTGGTTATTTACTAGAGATGAGTCTCGGTCATGTCTACACAGTTCTCGAACCCGTAGGTTCCGCACGCTTAACATTCGGTGACGATCGATATTATGAGTTTATGCGTTTTGATGTACCGAAGGTTGTTTGGAGTCCCGGTTGAGATCAGGGACATGACGAGGAGTCTCGAAATGTTTGAGACGTAAAGATCGATATATTGGAAGGCTCGGACATCAGAAAGGTTCTGAGTGGTTCGGGTATTTATCGGAGTACCGGAAAGTTACAGGAATTCACGAGGGAGTATATGGGCCCGATTGGGCTTTAGGGGAAAGAGAGAGGGGATGCTGCGCGCCCCCCAAGGCCTAGTCCGAATTGAACTAGGGGGAGGGGCGGCGCCCCCTCCTTCCTTCTCTTCTCTTTTCCCTTTCCTTCTCTCCTACTCCTACTACATGGAAGGGGGGAATCCTACTCCCGATGGGACTAGGACTCCCTAGGGCGCGCCATAGTAGAGGGCCGGCCCTCCCCCTCCTCCACTCCTTTATATACGGGGGAGGAAGGAACCCCATGGACACACAAGTTGATCAGTTGATCTTTTAGCCGTGTGCGGTGCCCCCTCCACCATAATATACCTCGGTCATATCGTAGCGGTGCTTAGGCAAAGCCCTGCGTCGGTAGCATCATCATCACCATCATCACGTCGTCGTGCTGATGGAACTCTCCCTCGAAGCTCTGCTGGATCGGAGTTCGTGGGACGTCACTGAGCTAAACGTGTGCTGAACTCGAAGGTGCCGTACGTTCGGTACTTGGATCGGTCGGATCGTGAATACATACGACTACATCAACCACGTTCTCATAACGCTTCCGCTTACGGTCTACGAGGGTACGTGGACGACACTCTCCCCTCTCGTTGCTATGCATCACCATGATCTTGCGTGTGCCCAGGAATTTTTTTGGAATTATTGTGTTCCCCAATAGTGGTATCCAAGCTAGGTTTATGCGTAGATGTCATATGCATGAGTAGAACACAAAGGAGTTGTGGGCGTGGGTATATACATATTGCTTGCCATCACTAGTTGATTCTTGATTCAGCGGCATTGTTGGATGAAGCGGCCCAAACCGACATTACGCGTACGCGTACGCGAGACTGGTTCTACCGACGTGCTTTGCACATAGGTGGCTAGTGGGTGTCTGTTTCTCAAGCTTTAGTTGGATCGGATTCAATGAACATGGTTCTTTTTGAAGATCAAAAAGCAATCACTATACCGCGTTATGGTTTTTGATGCGTAGGTAAGAAATGTTCTTGCTCAGCCCATAGCAGCCATGTAAAACTTGCAACAACAAAGTAGAGGATGTCTAACTCGTTTTTGTAGGGCATGTTGTGATGTGATATGGTCAAGAAGTGATGAGATATAAGTTTTTGTATAAGATGATCATGTTTTGTTGAAGTTATCGGTAACTGGTAGAAGCCTAATGGTTGTCTCTTTATTGCATAAGATGTTAGTGTCAAATAATTGCTTTACTTTATGGCTATGCGATAGTAATAGTTACAAGAGCAATAGTTGACGAGAAGACCATGTGACGATAGGTTGATAGAGATAAAGATGATGGAGATCATGGTGTCATGCTGGTAACAGTAGAGATCATGACGGTACTTTGGAGATGGAGATCAAAGGCACAAGATGATGATGGCCATATCATGTCACATATTTTTGATTGCATGTGATGTTTATCCTTTATCCATGTTATTTTGCTTAGTTCGGCGGTAGCATTATAAGATGATCTCTCACTAAATTTCAAGGTATAAGTATTCTCCCTGAGTATGCACTGTTGCGAAAGTTCTTCGTGCTGAGACACCACGTGATGATCGGGTGTGATAGGCTCTACATTCACATACAACGGGTGCAAGCCAGTTTTGCACACGCGGAATACTTGGGTTAAACTTGACGAGCCTAGCATATGCAGATATGGCCTCGGAACACTGGAGACCGAAAGGTCGAGCGTGAATCATATAGTAGATATGATCAACATAGTGATGTTCACCATTGAAAACTAGTCCATATCACGTGATGATCGGACATGGTTTAGTTGATTTGGATCACGTGATCATTTAGATGACTAGAGGGATGTCTATATAAGTGGGAGTTCTAAAGTAATACGATTAAATTGAACTTTAATTTAAAATGAACTTAGTCCTGATAGTATTTGCATATCTATGTTGTAGATCAATAGCTTGCAATATAGATCCCCATTTATTTTTTGATATGTTCCTAGAGAAAATAAAGTTGAAAGATGTTAGTAGCAATGATACAGATTGGATCCGTGATCCGAGGATTATCCTCATTGCTGCACAGAAGAATTATGTCCTTGATGCACCGCTAGGTGACAGACCTATTACAGGAGCAGATGCACGCGTTATGAACGTTTGACAAAGCTCGGTATGATGACTGTTTAATAGTTTAGTGCACCATGCTTTACGGCTTAGAACCGGGACTTCAAAAATGTTTTGAAATGTCATGGAGCATACGAGATGCTCCAAGAGCTGAAATTGGTATTTCAGACTCATGCCCGAGTCGAGAGGTATGAGACCTCTGACAAGTACTTTGCCTACAAGATGAAGGAGAATAGCTCAGCTAGTGAGCATGTGCTCAGAATGTCTGAGTACTACAATCACTTGAATCAAGTGGGAGTTAATCTTCTAGATAAGATAGTGACTGACAGAGTTCTCTAGTCACTATCACCAAGTTACTAGAACTTCGTGATGAACTATCATATGCATGGGACAATAGAAACAATTCCCAAGCTCTTTGTGATGTTGAAATCCACGAAGGTAGAAATCAAGAAAAACATCAAGTGTTGATTGTTGAAAACACCACTAGTTTCAAGAAATGGGCAAAGGGAAGAAGGGGGACTTCAAGAAAAATGGCAAGCAAGTTGCTTCTCAAGTGAAGAATCCCAAGTCTAGACCTAAGACTGAGACTAAGTGCTTCTACTACAAAGGGACTGGTCACTGGAAGCAGAACTGCCCCAAGTATTTGGCGGATAAGAAGGATGGCAAAGTGAACAAAGGTATATTTGATATACATGTTATTGATGTGTACTTTACTAGTGTTTATAGCAACCCCTCAGTATTTGATAGTAGTTCAGTTGCTAAGATCAGTAAGTCGAAATGGGAGTTGCATAATGAACAGAGACTAGTTAAGGGTGAAGTGATGATGTGTGTTGGAAGTGGTTCCAAGATTGATATGATCATCATCGCACACTCGCTATACTTTTCAGATTAGTGTTGAACCTAAATAAATGTTATTTGGTGTTTGCGTTAAGCATGAATATGATTTGATCATGTTTTTTGCAATACGGTTATTCATTTAAAGTCGGAGAATAATTGTTGTTCTGTTTACATGAATAAACCCTTCAATGGTCATACACCCAAGGTGAATGGTTTATTGAATCTCAATCGTAGTGATACACATGTCCATAATATTGAAGCCAAAAGATGCAAAGTTAATAATGATAGTGCAACTTATTTGTGGCACTGCCGTTTAGGCCATATTGGTGTACAACGCATGAAGAAAATCCATGCTGATGGGCTTTTGGAATCACTTGATTATGAATTAGTTGATGCTTGCGAACCATGCCTCATGGGCAAGATGACTAAGACTCCATTCTCCGGAACAATGGAGCGAGCAACAGACTTGTTGGAAATAATACATACTGATGTATGCAGTCCGATGAGTGTTGAGGCTCGGAGTGGGTATCATTATTTTCTGACCTTCACATATGATTTGAGCAGATATGGGTATATCTACTTGATGAAACATAAATCTGAAACATTTGAAAAGTTCAAAGAATTTCAGAGTGAAGTGGAAAATCATCATAACAAGAAAATAATGTTTCTACGATCTGATCACGGAGACGAATATTTGAGTTACGAGTTTGGTCTTCAACTAAAACAATGTGGAATAGTTTCACAAATTCATGCCACCTGGAACACCACAATATAATGGTGTTTCCGAACATCATAACCGTACTTTATTGGATATAGTGCAATCTATGATGTCTCTTACCGATTTGCCACTATCGTTTTGGGGTTATGCATTAGAGATAGCTACATTCACATTAAATAGGGCACCGTCTAATCCGTTTAGATGGCACCGTATGAATGATGGTTTGGCTAGAAACCTAAGCTGTCGTTTCTTAAAGTTTGGGGTTGTGATGCTTATGTGAAAAGGTTTCAACCAGATAAGCACAAACCTAAATCAGAAAAGTGTGTCTTCATAGGATACCCAAAATAAATTGTTGGGTACACCTTCTATCACAGATCCGAAAGGCAATATCTTTGTTGCTAAGAGTGGATCCTTTCTAGAGAAGAAGTTTCTCTCGAAAGAAGTGGGAGGAATGTAGAACTTGATAAGGTAATTGTACCTTCTCCCGAATTGGAAAGTAGTTCATCACAGAAATCAGTTCTAGTGATATCTACACCAATTAGTGAGGAAGCTAATGATGATGATCATGAAACTTCAGATCAAGTTACTACCGAACCTCGTAGGACAACCAGAGTATGGTCCGCACCAGAGTGGTACGGTAATCCTTTCTGGAAGTCATGTTACTAGACCATGATGAACCTACGAACTACGAGGAAGCGATGATGAGCCTAGATTCCGCGAAATGGCTTGAGGCCATGAAATCTAAGATGGGATCCATGTATGAGAACAAAGTATGGACTTTGATTGACTTGCCTGATGATAGGTGAGTCATTAAGAATAAATGGATCTTCAAGAGGAAGACGGATGCTGATAGTAGTGTTACTATCTACAAAGCTCAAATTGTCGCAAAAATGTTTTCGACAAGTTCAAGGTGTTGACTACGATGACATTTTCTCACTCGTATTGATGCTTAAAAGTCTATCCGAATCATGTTAGCAGTTGCCGCATTTTATGAAATCTGGCAAGTGGATGTCAAAACTGTATTCCTTAATGGATTTCTTAAAGAAGAGTTGTATATGATGCAACTAGAAGGTTTTGTCGATCCTAAAAGGTGCTAACAAAGTGAGCGAGCCCCAGCGATCCATCTATGGACTGGTGCAAACATCTCGGTGTTGGAATATATGCTTTGATAAAGTGATCAAAACATATGGTTTTATACAAACTTGCGGTGAAGCCTGTATTTACAAGAAAGTGAGTGGGAGCACTACAACATTTCTGATAAGTGTATGTGAATGACATATTGTTGATCAGAAATAATGTATAATTTTCTGAAGGCATAAAGGAGTGTTTGAAAGGAGTTTTTCAAAGAAATACCTCGGTGAAGCTACTTACATATTTGAGCATCAAGATCTATAGAGATAGATCAAGACGCTTGATATATGTTCAATGAGTACATACCTTGACAAGATTTTGAAGTAGTTCAAAATGGAACAGTCAAAGAAGGAGTTCTTGCATGTGTTGCAAGGTGTGAAGTTGAGTAGAGACTCAAAATCCGACCATGGCAGAAAATAGAAAAAGAATGAAAAGTCATTCCCTATGCCTCAGTCATAGGTTCTATAAAGTATGCTATGCCGTTTACCAGTCATATTGTATACCTTAGCATGATTCTGGCAAGGGAGTACAATAGTGAACTAGGAGTAGATCACTTGACAACGGTCAAAATTATCCTTAGAGGAGTAAGGAAATATTTCTCGGTTATGGAGACGATAAAAGAGTTCGTCGTAAAGAGTTACCTCGATGCAAGCTTTTTACATCAATCTAGATGACTCTAAGTCTCGATCTGGATACATATTGAAAGTGGAAGCAATTAGCTAGAGTAGCTCCGTGCAGAGCATTGTAGACATAGAAATTTGCGAAACACATACGGATCTGAATGTTGCAGACCCGTAGACTGAACTTCTCTCACAAGAAAAACATGATCACTCTTTGGGTGTTAATCACATAGCAATGTGAACTAGATTATTGACTCTAGTAAACCCTTTGGGTATTAGTCACATGGAGATGTGAACTAATCACATAAAGATGTGAACTAGATTATTGACTCTAGTGCAAGTAGGAGACTAAAGGAAATATGCCCTAGAGGCAATAATAAAGTTATTATTTATTTCCTTATATCATGATAAATGTTTATTATTCATGCTAGAATTGTATTAACCGGAAACTTAGTACATGTCTGAATACATAGACAAACAGAGTGTCACTAGTATGCCTCTACTTGACTAGCTCATTGAATCAAAGATGGTTAAGTTTCCTAGCCATAGACATGAGTTGTCATTGGATTAAAGGGATCACATCATTGGAGAATGATGTAATTGACTTGACCCATTCCGTTAGCTTAGCACGATGATCGTTTAGTTTGTTGCTACTGCTTTCTTCATGACTTATACATGTTCCTCTGACTATGAGATGATGCAACTCCCGAATACCGGAGGAACACTTTGTGTTCTACGAAACGTCACAACGTAACTGGGAGATTATAAAGGTGCTCTATAGGTGTCTCTGATGGTACTTGTTGAGTTGTCATAGATCGAGATTAGGATTTGTCACTCCGATTGTTGGAGAGGTATCTCTGGGCCCTCTCGGTAATGCACATCACTATAAGCCTTGCAAGCAATGTGACTAATGAGTTAGTTGCAGGATGATGCATTATGGAACGAGTAAAGAGACTTGCCGGTAACGAGATTGAACTAGGTATTGATATACCGACGATCGAATCTCGGGCAGGTAACATACTGATGACAAAGGGAACAACGTATGTCGTTATGTGGTTTGACCGATAAAGATCTTCGTAGAATATGTAGGAACCAATATGAGCATCTAGGTTCCGCTATTGGTTATTGACCAGAGATGAGTCTCGGTCATGTCTACATAGTTCTCGAACCCGTAGGGTCCGCACGCTTAACGTTCGGTGACGATCAGTATTATGAGTTTATGTGTTTTGATGTACCGAAGGTAGTTCGGAGTCCCGGATGAGATTAGAGACATGACGAGGAGTCTCGAAATGTTCGGGACATAAAGATTGATATATTGGAAGGCTATATTTGGACATCGGAAATGTTCTAAGTGGTTCGGGTATTTATCGGAGTACCAGAGAGTTAACGAGAATTCACCGGGGAGTATATGGGCCTTATTGGGCTTTAGGTGAAAGAGAGAGGGGATGCTGTGCGCCCCCCAAGGCCTAGTCCGAATTGGACTATGGGGAGGGACGGCGCCCCCTCCTTCCTTCTCTTCTCTTTTCCCTTTCCTTCTCTCCTACTCCTACTACATGGAAGGGGGAATCCTACTCCCGGTGGGAGTAGGACTCCCCAAGGCGCGCCAAAGTAGAGGGACGGCCCTCCCCCTCCTCCACTCCTTTATATACGGGCGAGGGAGGCACCCCATGGACACACAAGTTGATCAGTTGATCTTTTAGCCATGTGCGGTGCCCCCTCCACCATAATCTTCCTCGGTCATATCGTAGCGGTGCTTAGGCGAAGCCCAGCTCCGGTAGCATCATCATCACCGTCATCACACCGTCGTGCTGACGGAACTCTCCCTCGAAGCTCTGCTAGATCGGAGTTCATGGGACGTCACCGAGCTGAATGTCGTACATTCGGTACTTGGATCGGTCAAATTGTGAAACGTACGACTACATCAACCGCGTTCTCATAACGCTTCCGCTTACGGTCTACGAGGGTACATGGACGACACTCTCCCCTCTTGTTGCTATGCATCACCATGATCTTGCGTGTGCGTAGATTTTTTTTAGAAATTACTGCATTCCCCAACAGTGGCATCCGAGCCAGTATTATGCGTAGATGGCATATGCACGAGTAGAACACAAAGGAGTTGTGGGCGTGGGTATATACATATTGCTTGCCGTCACTAGTTGATTCTTGATTCAGCGGCATTGTTGGATGAAGCGGCCCAAACCGACATTACGCGTACGCTTACGCGAGACTCGTTCTACCGACGTGCTTCGCACACAGGTGGCTAGTGGGTATCTGTTTCTCCAGCTTTAGTTGAATCGGATTCAATGAACAGGGTTCTTTCTGAAGATCAAAAAGCAATCACTATACCGCGTTGTGGTTTTTGATGTGTAGGTAAGAACAGTTCTTGCTCAGCCCGTAGCAGCCACGTAAAACTTGCAACAACAAAGTAGAGGATGTCTAACTTGTTTTAGAGGGCATGTTGTGATGTGATATGGTCAAGACCTGATGAGATAAGTTGTTGTATAAGACGATCATGTTTGTTGAAGTTACCGGCAACTAGCAGAAGCCTAATGGCTGTCTCTTTATTGCATAAGATGTAAGTGTCAAATAATTGCTTTACTTTATCGCTACGCGATAGCAATAGTTGCGAGAGCAATAGTTGGCGAGACGACCATGTGACGACACGTTGATATAGATCAAGATGATGGTGATCATGGTGTCATGCCTGTAACAATAGAGATCATGACGGTACTCTGGAGATGGAGATCAAAGGCACAAGATGATGATGGCCATATTATGTCACATATTTTTGATTGCATGTGATGTTTATCCTTTATGCATCTTATTTTGCTTAGTTCGGCGGTAGCATTATAAGATGATCTCAGTAAATTTCAAGGTATAAGTGTTCTCCCTGAGTATGCACTGTTGCGAAAGTTCTTCGTGCCGAGACACCATGTGATGATCGGGTGTGATAGGCTCTACGTTCACATACAACGGGTGCAAGCCAGTTTTGCACACGCGGAATACTCGAGTTAAACTTGACGAGCCTAGCATATGCAGATATGGCCTCGGAACACTGGAGACCGAAAGGTCGAGTGTGAATCATATAGCAGATATGATCAATGTCGCTGTACTAGAACAGGGGTACCCTAGTACCCCGAACTTGTGCATGGGCAGTTGCAGCACCCCGCGGCAAGGCTTGCCGGGCGAACGCCAAGACCCTCCAAGGTTCCCTTGGAGCCATCCAAGAGCAAAGTATATAAGCTAAGGAGACAAGACCCCGGCAGGAGGAGCTTGCCGGGAAGGCCGGCCAAGGCAAACCAAGGAACTTGCCGCGACGCGCCACGCGCTTCGGCAAGGCGACAAGGCCCCGGAAAGAGGAGCTTGCCGGGAAGACTAACCAAGGTACCTCGAAGCCCGGCGAGCGACAAGCCTCCGGGCCCGACAAGATAGCTGCAGCGGCAAGGCGCTTGCCGCGGCAGGCGGCCACTCTGCGCCCACGCTCCAGCGCATCCACCAACGTGTCGCTCTGGGGGCCTCTCCGGGCGCGCGTGGCGGGAGGCTGTGCAGCAAGCGGTGCGCAGTGGCATGCGAAGCTGACAAGATCGCCATCGTGGCGAATGGTGGCGCCCCTAACGGTCCTTTTCTGCACTGTTCGGGCAACTCAGACGGGCATTTAATGCCCTTGTCCCCTGTCGTCAGAGTTAGGTAGGGTGCACTGTACAAGCAACTGTACCAACTACCTCGCTTTTTACGTTTTTACCCTCCTCTACGTTGCCACCTGTCGGTGACCCCTTTAGCGTATAAAAGGAGGCCCATGCGCAACGTAGAGGGGGTTCGGCCCGGAGGTTCGATCACTTCGACTCGTTTGTAAACCAGAAAGAGACCACGCTCTCTCGAGAGCAAGAACACAAGATAACATAGCCAGACAAGCAGCAGTAGGAGTATTATCTCTCCGGAGAGCTCCGAAGCTGGGTAAACCGCTCGTGTGCCTCGCCTCGATCTGCTCTTTGTGCGATCTCCGCCCCCCGCCGAACCGAAAGGGGCCCGGTCAGCCGGCCCCATAGGTGTTCGAGGGTCAGTTTCCCCCGACATCTTTGGCGCGCCAGGTAGGGGGGGTCGAGATTGTGTGAACCTGATCCGGTGTTCACACGAGCTAGATCTTCGTTCCCTTCATCAACATGCCACTGAAGAAGAAGACTTCGGCGGCAGCCGCTCCGTCCACGTCGTTTCCGCCACCGTTGGAGCAAACGGGTGGTGGAGTGGACGCCGGCGGAAGAACAGCCGTCGATGATGGTGCTCACAGTGCTGCCAAGTCCAAGGACAAGGCAGCACAGACCTCGGCGTCCGTACGCGCACCGCGCCCGTCTCAGGAGGCGCGGGACCAACATCATCATGGTGTTCGCAGCGCCATACGTCCGATAGACCAAGGCCAAGCTGGATCTCGGGGCGCTCAAGACCAGCATGCACGCCAGCGTGCTGGCACGAGCGGGGCACGGTCGCCTGGACGGGATACTGCTCCTTCTAACATAGTTAGAAGTTCGAGCATGTCCCGCTCCTCGCGCCGTCCGCCACTGCCACCCACCACTCCAGCAGAAGCTTTGGCGCGAGCTCAACTTCTTCTAGATTACCCTCCGACGTCAACGGCGACACTCCACGGCGACCGAGCGCGTCGCCACCGCGGCAGGGTTGCCCGGCGCGAGCCGGTGGCGACGAAACGGGTGGAGGTGCAACTACCATGCAATCACCGCCCCGAAGGCCAAGATCGCCGACTCGCCGGATCCACCTCGACAGCAACTCCACTGCATCGTCGTATCCACGAGCTCGTCGCGATCAGCGCCAAGTTCTCCATGATCGACAACAAGAGGACGCTCGAACCCGCATCGAGCGCCGAAGAGAAGCGCGACGTCAATCCGACAAGCGCGCTGGGCCCTCTGTTGACATGCATGCGCCAGGGGAAACAAGTGATCTGCCGTACGCAGTAGGTTGCCCTGTGTTCACTCGTGAGCTGCGGCAAGTCCAGTGGCCCAGTACAAAGAACTTCAAGCCAGACGTACCGGAGAAGTACGACGGCAAGACGCATCCGTCAGAGTTCCTCAGCATCTACACCATTGCGGTGCAAGCTGCCGAGGGACGAGATGACAAGATCCTTGCCAACTACTTCCCGCTGGTGCTCAAGCCCAACGTCAGATCCTGGCTCATGCACTTGCCGGAAAACTCCATATTCTCTTGGGCTGATCTGTGCCATCAGTTTGTCAGCGCCTTCACCGGCGGACACAAGCCTCATGGCCAGGAGAGTGATCTTCATTTGCTCGCCCAGAAGGAAGGAGAGCCCCTGCGCAAGTACATTCAGAGATTCAGCAGTGTGCAGCACAACATCCCAGACGTCCACCCTGCCACGGTGATCAGCGCGTTCCATCAGAATGTGCGAAACCGCAGGATGCGGGAGGAAATGGCGATGTGCAAGATCAGGGACGTCAGTGAGTTATATGCACTGGCCGACAAGTGTGCGCGTGCTGAGGAAGGGAGGAGACTCCCCGGAGAAAATATAGGAGCAGGGGGATCTGACAGTGAAGATGCTGCCCCGACAAGGAAAAACCGGCGGCGGAACAACAGAAGGAGGAAAGGCAAAGAAGTGCTAGTTGTTGAGCAGTCCGGCAACGGTGGCGGCGCCAAGGAAGCCAAAGCTAGTAACTCCCGTAAGGAGGTTGCTGCGGAGATGGCGGTCACCGACAAGCAGGACGGCACCAACAAGCAGTATTGCAAGATTCACCGCACCAAGGGCCATGATCTCCAGAACTGCAAGAGGGTCGAGCAGCTTGTTGAGCAACAGAAAGATGAATATGAGTGGCGCGACAAGGAGAAGGCCCAGGAAGGAACTGGTGGATCCGGCAAGAAACGTCCCGGCCGAGGAGGACGCCGCGGCAAGGCCAAGCAGCGGCAAGGAGACAGACCTCCTCGTGGCCGCGACAAGGATGAAGATGACGGCGACGATGAAGATATGGATGATGAGGAGACTGATGAGCAGGAGTTCTAGAAAGCCACAGAGGTCCTGTGCGTTGACGGTGGTGCTTCTCTGCATGCCTCGCACCGCCAGCTCAAGCAGTGGGTGCGGGAAGTTAATGCAGCACAACCACCCATCGAGTCACGCAAGCCTCTGAAATGGTCCAGCACGCCTATCATCTTTGATATTGAGGACCACCCTGATCGCATAACCGCGGTCGGGTGTTTGCCGATGTTGGTTTCACCAACAATCCGCAACCTCAAGGTCACAAAGATGCTAGTTGACGGCGGGGCCGGCTTGAATCTGATCTCCTCCGTGGTGCTCCAGAAACTCCAGATCCCTGACAGTGAGCTCGAAGAGACCGGTACATTTCAAGGAATCAACCCGGGAAGGAGCAAGCCGAAGGGAAAAATCACGTTGCCGGTAACATTTGGCAGTGAGCTGAACTTCAGGACTGAGAGGGTCACGTTTGACGTTGCCGACTTCCCATTACCTTACAATGGAATCCTTGGCCGTCCAGCACTCGCCAAGTTCATGGCAGCCTCTCACTATGCGTACAACGTACTGAAAATGCCAGGCCCAATAAGTGTCATCTCTGTCCCCGGCGACAAGAAAGATGCTCTTATTTGTGCCGACAAGATCTACCGGGAAGCAGCAGCCGCAGCAGAACACCAGACCTTTGCCGCTGAAGCTCCCGGGGGGAAGAAGAAGACCAAGTCCGGCAAGAGCTCTGATGCCCACTCCGGCAAGCGCACCTCTTCGGAGTGCTGCGCTACCGTCGAGGACGCACCATCGAGCTCCACCAGCAAGTGTAAGAAGGCAATGGCAGCTCCACCTGAGACCAAGAAGGTGTCCGCCAAGGAGGATGGTGCTGGTGGTACCTTCACCATCAGCGCCACTCTTGACCCCAAATAGGAAAGCGCGCTCGTTGCTTTCCTGCGGGCGAATGTCGACGTGTTTGCGTGGCAACCGTCTGATATCCCCGGTGTTCCCAGGAAAGTAATTGAGCACCACCTTGCCGTCTGTCCTCATGCGCGGCCCGTCAAGCAGAGAGTCAGGAAGCAGGCAGTGGAGCGCCAAGAATTCATAGCAGAAGAAATCAAGAAGTTGGAAGCAGCATGCCTTGTCAGAGGAGTACTCCATCCCACGTGGTTGGCCAATCCTGTTGTTGTGCGCAAGGCTAACAGGAAATGGAGACTTTGTATTGACTTCACTGATGTTAATAAAGCTTGTCCCAAAGACCCATTTCCCTTGCTGCGTATTGACCAGATTGTTGACTCCACGGCCGGATGTGAATTGCTTTCATTTCTTGATGCATACTCAGGATATCATCAGATCTTCATGGCAGAAGAAGATGAAGAGAAAACTGCATTTATCACCCCGTGTGGCACGTACTGCTTCGTACGGATGCCTTTCGGTTTGAAGAATGCTGGTTCAACATTCGCAAGGGTAGTCCACCACGCTTTTGAACCGCAGATGCACATAAATGTGGAAGCCTACATGGATGACATAGTGGTCAAGAGCAAGAACAGGGCGACCCTAATTCAAGATTTAGACGAGACATTTGCAAATCTGCGCAAGATCAACCTCAAGCTCAACCCCGAGAAGTGTGTGTTTGGAGTTCCCTCCGGCAAGCTTCTCGGGTTCTTCGTGTCTCAGCGGGGAACTGAAGCCAATCCCGACAAGATCAAGTCCACTGAGCAAATCGAAGCACCAAAGCGCGTCAAGGATGTACGAAGACTTGCCGGTTGCGTGGCTGCTCTCAGCAGGTTTATCTCTAGATCTGCTGAACGCGCCCTGCCATTTTTCAAAATTTTGAAGAAGGCAGGTCCAATGAAATGGACTCCGGAAGCGGAGGCTGCGCTGCAGGACTTGAAGTGATACCTGTCCTCCACTCCAATGCTTGTCGCACCTAAGCCGCAAGAGAAGTTGCTGCTGTATATAGCGGCAACCAATCAAGTGGTTAGTGCTGCGTTAGTGGCGGAGAGGGAGGCAGATGATGAGCCGGCAACCATGGTAGATGCATCCAGCGACAAGCAGGGGGCTTCGCCGACAAGCTCTGGTCCCGACAAAGATGGATCTGCGCAGGAGCATGACAAGATGCAAAAAAGAATGGTGCAGCGCCCAGTTTACTTTGTCAGTTCCCTTCTGCAGGGGGCTAGATCAAGGTACTCTGGTGTGCAGAAGTTGCTTTTTGGCCTCCTCATGGCCTCGAGAAAGCTGCACCATTACTTCCAAGCACATGAGATCACAGTCGTCACTCGCTTTCCGCTGAAGAGGATACTGCAAAATCCAGAAGCAACAGGCAGGATTGTCGAGTGGGCGCTGGAACTGTCAAGCTTTGGCCTCAAGTTTGAGAGCACTTCAACTATCCAAAGCAGAGCATTGGCAGAGTTCATAGCAGAATGGACGCCAACCCCAGATGAAGAAATTCCAGAGACAAGCATCCCCGTCAAAGAAGCAAGTAAAGAGTGGCTGATGTACTTTGATGGTGCCTTCTTGCTGCAAGGCGCCGGTGCAGGCGTGCTGCTTATCGCACCCACCGGAGAGCACCTCAAGTACGTAGTCCAGATGCACTTTCCCAAAGAGCAAGCAACCAACAATACTGCAGAGTATGAAGGATTGCTTGCCGGTCTCAGAATTGCAGCAGACCTTGGGATCAAAAAGCTTATTGTCAGGGGTGACTCACAGCTTGTCGTCCGACAAGTGAACAAGAACTACCAGAGTCCGTTGATGGAAGCGTATGTCGATGAAGTGAGGAAACTAGAAGAGCACTTTGACGGCCTACAGATGGAGCATATCCCAAGAGCTCAGAATGACATTGCTGATGGCTTGTCAAAGTGCGCCGCACTAAAGTTACCTGTGGAACCAGGGATCTTTGTGCTTAAGTTGACTCAACCATCCGTAACACCATCAACTGGACAATGCAAGAAGAGGAAATTGGTTTCTGGTGACTACTTTCCGGCAGAGCTCCCCGAAGCCGCCGCCAAGAAAGTCCCCAAAATCAACGCCAAGAATGCTGAGGGGCAGTCTGCTCTGGCAAGCCTCATGGTTTGTTCCGTTGAAGCAGACGCTCCCGACAAGTTTTGCTCCGGCAAGCTTGCCAGGGAACATCAAGCTCCGGCAGGGCCGCAACCCCTTGCCGTGGAAGCGGATGTTCCCGCAGCAGCACATGTGCCTTTAGTCCTTGTTGTCGAGCCGCAAGCTCCAGCATGGGCATAGCAGATTGTCCACTTCCTTCAGATAGGAGAACTTCCCGAAGAACAAGAAGAAGCGGAAAGAGTAGCCCGGCAGTCAAGTATGTACCAGTTTGTCGATAGCATACTGTACAGAAGAAGACTCAACGGTGTGAAATTGAAGTGTATTCGCCGGGAAGATGGACAAAAGCTGTTGGCGGAGATACATGGAGGCATATGTGGTCACCACATTGGCGCAAGAGCACTTGCCGGCAAAGCTTTCCGGCAAGGTTTCTTTTGGCCGACAGCCCTCCAGGATGCAACTGCACAAGTAACCAAGTGTGAAGCGTGCCAGTTCCACTCCAAACAGATACACTAGCCAGCTCAAGCTCTCCAGACGATCCCTTTATCCTGGCCATTTTTGGTCTGGGGGCTCGATATCCTCGGCCCCTTCCCCCGAGCTGTCGGGGGCTTTGAGTACTTGTACGTCGCAATCGACAAGTTCACAAAGTGGCCGGACGTGCAGCCAGTGAGGAAGGTGACAGCACAGTCAGCAGTCAAGTTCTTCAGGTCGATTGTTTGCCGATTCGGGATCCCTAACAGGATCATCACCGACAACGGCACACAATTTACGAGCCACACCTTCATGCAGTACGTCTAAGACCTTGGCGCCAAGGTCTGCTTCGCTTCTGTTGCTCATCCGAGAAGCAACAGTCAAGCAGAGAGGGAAAATGCTGAAGTGCTGCGCGGGCTCAAAACCAGAACTTTTGACAGGCTGCACAAGTGCGGAAGAAACTAGATCGAGGAGCTGTCGGTGGTTCTTTGGTCGATCAGAACGACGCCAAATCGAGCCACTGGCCAGACACCTTTCATCTAGTCTATGGAGCAGAGGCAGTTCTCCCCACGGAACTCGTATACGGATCACCTCGAGTGCTCGCTTATGATGAGCTTGAGCAAGAACAGCTGTCGCAAGACGACGCGCTGCTCCTTGAGGAAGATCGTCTTCAGGCTGCTGTACGGGCTGCTCGATACCAGCAAGCTTTGCGCCGCTATCATATCCGCAAAGTTAAAGCCAGAAGCTTCGAGGAAGGCGACCTTGTTCTTCGGCGCGTTCAATTCGCCAAGAATTCCAACAAGTTGACGCCGAAGTGGGAAGGCCCCTACAGGGTGAAACGAGTCACAAGGCCCGGCGCTGTCCGCCTTGAGACCGAAGATGGCATTCCGGTGAGCAACTCCTGGAACATAGAACATCTTCGTAAGTTTTTCCCGTAGGGCGCGGTTGCCGGAACCCGTTCCGGCAACCACCTTTTGTACAAGTCTTGCCGCTGTTGCATGTAATCCTTTGTACAAAGCCGGGCGCAGATCCCGTGCATAAGTAAAATCCCATGTGCGCCGCACAGCTTGTCCATTTCATGCATTAGTTCATTTCTTGCATGCGATTATCTGACACTTTGTGCAGCACCTACAACCGGTAAGCAGTAACGAGCCGAAGAGCTCCATATTATTATTTTCTCTTCTTTCTTTTTCTTTTAAAGGAAAAGAAGGTTCCCTCGCACACAAGTTTGCCG
>NC_041382.1:255995370-256012157 GCF_002162155.2 Triticum dicoccoides
GGAGAAGATTGTGGTGTGGACCAGGCATCGTTCAAGCAAAGTTTTGCCTTGCCGGGAAGCAAACAACAGAAAAGCTAAGTTGCCAAAGTTTGAGCAATCACTTTTTAAAATTTTTAGAGTTATCTTCCTCGAACGACCCTGCTTTGTATGGAAAACCTCTGCGCGGAGGAACCAACTCGTGGCTAGTTACGCCCTCACTTTGTTTCGAGTCCGCTCAACAGCTTGAGTGTGCTGCATCTAGTCGCGACAAGGTTTCTTGTCGGAAGCAGCACCGCCAGCAGGCTGCTGAAGTTCCGCACTCAGCGCTCGCGGCTCGGGCGCTTGCGCCGACAAGTTCCCTAGAAGCGTAGGGTGAAAGCATACAAAGGAAGGAATCTAGTAGAGGAAATAACATAGCAATTGATAACAAAAATCAAGTTATATTACAAAGATAACTTGTCGCAGCTCTAACAGACTGTTCTCATAACATGACTAGCAGCGACAAGGGAAAAGAAGAAATGGGCGGCCTAATCTACGCGTCCGCCCTCGACTCGCTTGATCTCGCTCACCTTGTCCACAATGGGTGCGACAAGGACCTTGAGTGCATCCAGATCGGCGTCAGGCGGCAAGGATCGGAGGACGTTGGTGAAGCTGAGGCCTGGATTACGGAAGGCTACCTTCATCAGCACCTTCTGGAGAACCCCGGCGCAGATTTTGCGCGACTCGTCGGCCAGCTGCTTCGGGATCCTCTCCCGGAGCCGCTGGAGTGCCGTCGCCACGCCCTTGAAGAACAGGCTGAGCTTGGCGCTGGGTTGAAGACTCTCGTCGGAAGGATACCCGAAGTCCTCCATCCCCAGCTGCGCCAGCTCCTCGTTGATGACTGCGGCAGTGTTCACCAGATCCTCGGTCCAGTGCTCCACTGTGTCCCTGAACGAGTTCTGGGTAACTGCAATGCTCTCCAGCAGCGCCGCGTCAGCCTTGACTTTCTCCGCCAAGGTCTTCTCCCGCTCCTTGGCGGCCTCCAGCGTCTGCGTCAGCGTGGCCAGCTTCAGCTCCAAGTCTGCTTTGGAATCCTTGGCGGCGCTGAGCTTCTTGCCCCTCTCAGCGAGAAGGCCTTGCAGCTCACCGTGGGCGGCAACATCCTTCTCGCGCTCACGCTTGAGCGCGGCAAGCTCCTCGCCGCTCTTCCCAATATCGGCCTCCAGCCGCGCCACCTTCTCCTCCAGCTCTTTATTGACGGCCTCTGCAGCTGCCGTGGCATCCTTTGCCTCCTTGAGCGCCCCGCCAAGTGCTCGCTCACGCTCGGCGAGCTCTTCCTCGTAGCTGTCGAGATGGGCCTTCCGCTGCACCAGCTCGCCTTCCCGCGCGGACTGCTTCTCGGCAGCCAGCCTTTGCTCCTCCTCAGCCTCGGCCTTCTCGAGAAGAAAGGCCGTGCGCTCCTCGTCGACTCGCTCCCGCTCCTGCGCCAGAGACCGGAGAGCTTCTTGATTTTGGCCCCGGAGCTCCTCCGCGCTCTTCTCCATGTCCACTCCCGCCTTCGCGACAAGCACTTCCCAGGAAGCCAGCTTGGCTTGCCGGACGCGGTAGAGTGACAGCAGCTTCCGCAGCAGCTGCTCCTCTTCAGGCTCGTCACTGCTGCTGCCGGGCGCGTCAACCAATGACAGTCCAGCAGAAGCGAGCACCTCCCCGTCAAAAGCTTCCCCCTCGACTGGCGCCCTAGAGCTCGATGCCCAGGGTAGCTTGATGAAGATGTCGTCGCCGGCCTTAAAATAGGCGCCGGGCTGGGGCTCCTCGGAGCCCGGCTCCGCAGAAGCGGCAGAGGGTTCGGCGGTCGGCGCAGCGCCCGGCGCTCCTGCGGCCTCAGGGTCGTCAGTGCGATCGCTCGACCCCTCTCCAGCTTGTGCAGCGGCAGCCCTGGCGGCCCCCTCGCCGGCGGTCTCATCAGCACCAGCACCTTCCTTGCCGGCGCCCTCTGTCTCCATTGTCTCAGCCGTAGATGGGTCTGAAGAACGAAGGAGGGAGGAAAATCAATCAAAAATCCAAGAAAGGAAAAACTGAAGAACCAGAACCCAAGGGAAAGTTTCTGGGCAAGTGGATTACTTGCGCCAAGATCTCCAGCTGCGGCCTCGGTCGCCGGAGGATCAGCAGTACCATCCCTTGCCGGAGAGTCCCCCCTTGCCGGAGAGCGCTCCCTTGTCGGGGACTCCTCCCTTGGCGGTGCAGTCGAAGCAGGTGGCGCTTCGGGACCGGCCTCCGGGCGCTCCTGATGAGGCTGCTCTGCTCCTGCACAAGTCAACAAGCAAGATATCAGCGAAGGAAAAAGCACTCAAGCGCGCCCGGCCGCAGAAGACTAAACTATGAACTTACGCTGGGGGCTGCGCTAGGGGCTGCTTTGAGGAGTGATTGCCGGGTCCGTCAAGGTGATCTCGGACCCACCCCCTATCGACAAGGTGGGGTCATCTTCGATGACGATCACCGCGGCCTTGGCCCTCTTCGCCGCTCTCTGGGCCAACGTCCTGAAAAGAAAGGAGCCCAGATTGGAGCAAGTCAGATACAAGATATAAACAGCAAGATTGAAGAACTACAAGAGCACCATAGAGACTTACTCTTCCTCCTCCTCGTCGGAGCTGAGCGCGGAAAGATCGAAGTCCGGCCCTCCTCCGGCGCGGCGAGGTGGAGGAGTAGGATCCCTTGCCCGCTTGGCGGGGGCAGTGGCGGTGGCCCACGAAGATCCCGCTCCAGTTGCCGCTGTTGCGTGAGGCGCTCCCGCGGCAACATTGCTTGCCGCGGTAGAGCGCGTCGCGCGGCTCGGTGGCTGTGCAGCCGGCTGCCGCCCCGCTGCGTCCCCGGCCCTGCGAAGGCGCCTCCTTGGCGGGGCCGGGGGCTCCGCTTGCGGCGAGCTCTCTGAAGGCTCAGCCTCCTCCTCGCCGGCCTCGCTCGACTCGGCTTCGGAACCGGTAGGCTCCTCTTCACCCATGAACTCCGCGCATTCGGCAAGGTTTGCCGCCTCTGCAGCCTCCGCCTCCTCCACGGTGAACCCGAATGCACCCGCGGCAGCTGCAGCCGCAGCCTCTTCCGCCCTAGTAGCGATGAGCTACAGCTCCTCGTCGGTGGTGTCACGGGTGAGGCTCTTCTGCTCGTCGGCGCGG
The DNA here is from genome assembly GCF_002162155.2 of Triticum dicoccoides. NCBI lineage: Eukaryota > Viridiplantae > Streptophyta > Magnoliopsida > Poales > Poaceae > Triticum > Triticum dicoccoides. The sequence continues at coordinate 255,998,499 of NC_041382.1, forward strand.
ACCGGCACTTCCTCCAAGGTGTCGAAGAACGTTCGCACAACCTCATCCGCAGGCTCTTGCCAAGTTGGGACGATGCCGTGTGAATCGCACAACGGCATCATGGCGCGGATCCGATCAAGCGAAGAGTTATTGCACAAAGGAACTACGCCCCTCGGCAGTGTGAATGGGTGCTGGGGGTCGTGTTTGAATAATTCCAAGAGCATTGCGTCCAACTCCAAGACAGTGAAGTTGTAGTTGAGGCCCGGCCGCAGCCTCATGATGTCCGCTGAGTTCTTGAACTCCCAGGCGGGCCTCCCCCTCTCCTGCAGGGGGGTAATGCAGCGGCGGAGGAAATCTGCCCCGACAGCACCTACGGTGAGTCCGGCAAGCCTGAGGCGAAGAATCCTGGTGATGGCGATCTTCAGCCTCTCGTCTTCCAGGGCCACGTTGCTCCAGTCATTGCCGCGCACTATGGGAGTTTGGCGCATGGCGGTGAAGGGCTGCGGATTCTCCTCGACGATCCAGCACCACTCCGCTCTCCACTCCTCCCACTTGCTGTGGAGCTCACCATCCAAGTACGCCTCCTTCTTGCCGAGTCTAGAGACCCAGGCAATCCCTCCGACAAGCGGCTCTCCTCTCTCTACCCGAGGAATGAAGTAGTGGCGGAAAAGGGCAACACTAGGGTGGACTCCGACAAAGTTTTCGCGCAAGTGTGCGAAAACTGCCATGGTCAGGACAACATTGGGGGTGAAGTCAAGGAGGCGTAAGCCATATGTGTTCATAATGTCACAGAAGAACTCCGAGAAGGGCGGGCAGAGCCTGCAATAGAAGAATAGTGGGAAGAACGGGTACCCATTTGGAGCCAGCTTCGAAGCGGAAGCCGGGAGTACCCTCGTGCGCGGATGCGCACGTGTCTCCGTCGCCCAAAAGAGGTAGAAGTACTCCCTCAGCTCCTGCACACCGAGCTGGGGGTGAAGATTGCCCGCTCCTTCCGCAGCGCCGCTAGCCGCTGCGCCTCGGCCGACTTCACACCCTTTCCCTTGTCGGCTTTCGGGCCCATGGCGGAGGTGGTGGAGAAGGTCGACGGCGTGGTGATGCTGGTGGCAATGGGGGGGGGGGCGGAGCGCTGCTCTCTCGGCTTCGAGAAGAAGGGGGGAGCGGCGGAGTTCGTGAAGAAGGAGTAGCAGCAACCAGCGAGGGGGAACGAACTGCCCCTGTTTCCTTTGCTTATAAAGAGGGACGGGGCGGACGTTTCGCCCTTCCTAATAAACAACCACCCACGATCTCTCCCACGATGCCGCATTCAACGCGTGCCGTTATGGGAGAGCGCGGTGGATACGGAACAAGATTTGGCGTGGCCCAGCCCGCGTGTGCCCATGCCCTGTCTTGGGCCTGGCCCAACAGCACTCGGCACCGTGTCTGGCCCAGGCCCGGGGGCTCCTGTCAGTGTACTAGAACAGGGGTACCCTAGTACCCCGAACTTGTGCACGGGCAGTTGCAGCACCCCGCGGCAAGGCTTGCCGGGCGAACGCCAAGACCCTCCAAGGTTCCCTTGGAGCCATCCAAGAGCAAAGTATATAAGCTAAGGAGACAAGACCCCGGCAAGAGGAGCTTGCCGGGAAGGCCGGCCAAGGCACACCAAGGAACTTGCCGCGACGCGCCACGCGCTCCGGCAAGGCGACAAGGCCCCGGCAAGAGGAGCTTGCCGGGAAGACTAACCAAGGTACCTCGAAGCCCGGCGAGCGACAAGCCTCCGGGCCCGACAAGATAGCTGTAGCGGCAAGGCGCTTGCCGCGGCAGGCGGACACTCTGCGCCCACGCTCCAGCGCATCCACCAACGTGTCGCTCTGGGGGCCTCTCCGGGCGCGCGTGGTGGGAGGCTGTGGAGCCAGCGGTGCGCAGTGGCATGCGAAGCTGACAAGATCGCCATCGTGGCGAACGGTGGCGCCCCTAACGGTCCTTTCTGCACTGTTCGGGCGACTCAGACGGGCATTTAATGCCCTTGTCCCCTGCCGTCAGAGTTAGGTAGGGTGCACTGTACAAGCAACTGTACCAACTACCTCGCTTTTTACGTTTTTACCCTCCTTTGTGTTGCCACCTGTCAGTGACCCCTTTAGCGTATAAAAGGAGGCCCATGCGCAACATAGAGGGGGTTCGGCCCAGAGGTTCGATCACTTCGACTCGTTTGTAAACCAGAAAGAGACCACGCTCTCTCGAGAGCAAGAACACAAGATAACATAGCCAGACAAGCAGCAGTAGGAGTATTATCTCTCCGGAGAGCTCCGAAGCTGGGTAAACCGCTCGTGTGCCTCGCCTCAGTCTGCTCTTTGTGCGATCTCCGCCCCCCGCCGAACCGAAAGGGGCCCGGTCAGCCGGCCCCATAGGTGTTCGAGGGTCAGCTTCCCCCGACAATCAACATAGTGATGTTCACCATTGAAAACTACTCCATCTCACGTGATGATCGGACATGGTTTAGTTGATTTGGATCACATGATCATTTAGATGACTAGATGGATGTCTATCTAAGTGGGAGTTCATAAGTAATATGATTAAATTGAACTTTAATTTATCATGAACTTTGTCCTCATAGTATTTGCATATCTATGTTGTAGATCAATAGCTGACGATATAGCTCCCCATTTATTTTTTGATATTTTCCTAGAGAAAATAAATTTGAAAGATGTTAGTAGCAATGATACGGATTGGATCCGTGATCTGAGGATTATCCTCATTGCTGCACAGAAGAATTATGTCCTTGATGCACCGCTAGGTGACATACCTATTGCAGGAGCAGATGCACACGTTATGAACGTTTGACAAAGCTCGGTATGATGACTGCTTAATAATTTAGTGCACCATGCTTTATGGTTTAGAACCGGGACTTCAAAAATGTTTTGAAATGTCATGGAGCATACGAGATGTTCCAAAAGCTGCAATTGGTATTTCAGACTCATGCCCAAGTCAAGAGGTATGAGACCTCTGACAAGTACTTTGCCTACAAGATGAAGGAGAACAACTCAGCTAGTGAGCATGTGCTCAGAATGTTTGAGTACTATAATTACTTGAATCAAGTGGGAGTTAATCTTCTAGATAAGATAGTGACTGACAGAGTTCTCTAGTCACTATCACCAAGTTACTAGAACTTCGTGATGAACTATAATATGCAAGGGGTAACGGAAACGATTCCAAAGCTCTTTGTGATGCTGAAATCGACGAAGGTAGAAATCAAGAAAAACATCAAGTGTTGATTGTTGACAAGACCACTAGTTTCAAGAAAAGGGCAAAGGGAAGAAGGGGAACTTCAAGAAAAATGGCAAGCAAGTTGCTGCTCAAGTGAAGAAGCCCAAGTCTAGACCTAAGCCTGAGACTAAGTGCTTCTACTGTGAAGGGACTGGTCACTGGAAGCAGAACTGCCCCAAGTATTTGGTGGATAAGAAGTATTGCAAAGTGAACAAAGGTATATTTGATATACATGTTATTGATGTGTACTTTACTAGTGTTTATAGCAACCCCTAAGTATTTGATACTAGTTCAGTTGCTAAGATTAGTAACTCGAAACGGGAGTTGTAGAATGAACAGAGACTAGTTAAGGGTGAAGTGACGATGTGTGTTGGAAGTGGTTCCAAGATTGATATGATCATCATCACACACTCGCTATACTTTTGAGATTAGCGTTGAACCTAAATAAATGTTATTTGGTATTTGCGTTAAGCATGAATATGATTTGATCATGTTTATTGCAATACAGTTATTCATTTAAAGTCAGAGAATAATTGTTGTTCTGTTTACATGAATAAACCCTTCAATGGTCATACACCCATGGTGAATGGTTTATTGAATCTCAATGGTAGTGATACACATATTCATAATATTGAAGCCAAAATATGCAAACTTAATAATGATAGTGCAACTTATTTGTGGCACTGCCGTTTAGGTCATATTGGTGTAAAGCGCATGAAGAAAATCCATGTTGATGGGCTTTTGGAATCACTTGATTATGAATTAGTTGATGATTGCGAACCATGCGTCATGGGCAACATGACTAAGACTCCGTTCTTCGGAACAATGGAGCGAGCAACAGACCTGTTGGAAATAATACATGCTGATGTATGTAGTCCGATGAGTGTTGAGGCTCGCTATGTAGTAATAGTTATGTTGTTCACTAATTCACGTGTGTGCTTGTTTTCTTTATCACTAAGTAGTTTTTTTTTCCTGTTCTAAGTTGTTCTCTATCTCTAGTTATGGATATGGAACACGAAACACCACAAAATTAGTGGTACTTGCTACTCATGGAGATGGGGAACCTCTTAAAACCCTCGATGCTCATTATGTTACAGATATTATGCACTACTTTGATAATCCTGAGAAAACCCCATTCAACTTGATAATGGGAGTAACGTTGGATCAACGTGACTACTTTAGGGATTAACAGTTGACACAAAAGGGAAACTTTTATGGGATCAAATTCATATGTTTTTTTGCGGGATCAAATTCATATGTTGCATTGGCATGCTTGGAATTTATGCCAGAGATATGATTATACTTGTTGCTCTAGGATGAATGCTCCACACCTTCCCTTTTTATGCAAATTTAATGATAATGAAACCTTGGCTAATTATGCTAATGGTATATATGATTACTATGATGTGGAACGAATAGAAAAATTTGTTGCTTTTAAGGGTGCTTATGAAATTGAATCTTTGTTTGAAAAGTTGAAGATTTTGATGATTCAGTTTATAGACCTGAAAATTTTGCTATCTTTAAATATTGCTATGATACTTAAATTCAATTCCGATATTGATGAATTTATTGAGAGAGTCTCCCCTGTCCAATAAGAGACTAATATTTTGCAGGAATCTATGGAAGAAGGAATTGATGAAACTGTGAGTTCATTGGAGGAAAAAGATGATGTGGAGAGCGAAGAACAAAAGGAGGAAGGGTGGATTAGCTAGCCGTGCCCACCTTCTAATGGGAGTAACACTTAACTCACACATTGTTTAATTTCCCTTCATTCTTTACCGAAGGATGAATGCCATGATTATTGATATGATCTTGTTGATTCGTTTGAAATATCCCTTTTTGATGATGATTGCTATGCTTGTGGCCATGATGCCAATATGAATTATGATTACCGGGATGAACTTTCTATAGTTCCTTATATTAAGAATTAAATTATTGCTATTGCACCCACACATGATAGTCCTATTATATTTTTGAATTCTCCAAACTACACTATATCGAAGAAGTTTGCTCTTATCAAGGATTATATTGATGGGTTGCATTCTACCATTACACATGATGATTCTTATGAATGCAAGACATGAGCGTGAGCCATGGATATAGCACTATGGGTGGAATAGAGTATGATGTTGGAGGTTGTGTGGAGAAGACAAAAAATAAAGTCTCACATTGACAAGGCTAATCAACGGGCTATGGAGATGCCCTTCAATTGATATCAATGCAAGGAGTAGGGATTGCCATGCAACATATGCACTAGAGCTAAAAGTGTATGAAATCTCAAAAGAAAACTAAGTTGGTGTGCATCCAACTTGCTTGCTCATGAAGACCTCGGGCATTTGAGGAAGCCCATCATTGGAATATACAAGCCAAGTTCTATAATGAAAAATTTCCACTAGTAATATATAAAAGTGACAGAATAGGAGACTCTCTATCATGAATAACATGGTGCTACTTTGAAGCACAAGTGTGGGGGAACCATAGTCTTCATCATCCTTTCCTCACAAGGGACAATGCTCTAATAATGATGACCATCACACCTTTATTTACTTACAACTCAAGAATTACAACTCGATACTAGAAAAAATATGACTCTATATGATGCCACCGGTGGTGTACAGGGATGTGCAATGATCTAGCATGACATGTATAAAAAATATGAATGGTGGACAATCATACGTCTCCAGCGTATCTATAATTTTTGATTGTTCCATGCTATTATATTATCTATTTTGGATGTTAATGCACTTATTTTTAAACTTTTATATTATTTTTGGGACTAACCTATTAACCGGAGGCCCAGCCCAAATTGTTGTTTTTGCCTATTTCAGTGTTTCGCGGAAAAGGAATATCAAACGGAGTCCAAACGGAGTGAAACCTTTGGGAGCATTATTTTTGGAACAAACATGATCCATAGGACTTGGAGTGGACGTCAACAAAGAATCAAGGAGGCCACGAGGTAGGGGGCGCGCCCACCCCCTGGGCGCGCCCTCCACCCTCATGGGCCCCTCGTTGCTCCATCGACCTACTTCTTCCTCCTATATATATCCATATACCCTGCAAACATCCAGGAGCACCATGAAACCCTATTTCCACCGCCGCAACCTTCTGTACCCAAGAGATCCCATCTTGGGGCCTTTTCCGGAGCTCTGCCGGAGGGGGCATTGATCATGGAGGGCCTCTACATCATCTCCATGGCCCCTCCGATGATGTGTAAGTACTTTACTTCAGACCTTCGGGTCCATAGCTAGTAGCTACATGGCTTCTTCTCTCTCTTTGGATGTCAATACAAAGTTCTCATCGACACTACTAGGAAAAGGCCTACTAGTGGCGCACCAGTTTTGCCTACTAATGGCGCACTACTGGTGTGCCACTAGTACCACGCCACTAGTATTATATACTAATGGCGCACCACTGGTGCACCATTAGTATCTGGTATACTAATGGCGCACCATGCCGTGCGCCATTAGTATAGACCAACATGCGCCATTAGTATGCCTCCTAGGGGGCCATATTTACCCATGTGCTTTGGCATACTAATGGCGCACTATGGGGTGATGCGCCATTAGTATCCTTTGGCATACTTATGGCGCACTGTTTAGTGATGCGCCATTAGTATCCTTTGGCATACTAATGGCGCACTTTGAGGTGATGCGCCACTAGTATGAATATTAGGTTTTTTTACTTTTCTGATTTTTGCACAGGTTACAAAATATATTATTGGACAAAATATAGACAGCACCACACATCAACAGCAGATTCATTGAATACAATAGAAGATTAGTCTCTGAATTCAAAAGACCGAACAATGATAGAACACTACAAGTCTCGAGACCACGAGTAGCGAGTTTGTCTTCACATTACAAGTCGATATCGATCATATAATCTACCATCACATAGAAGAGAGCTGCGGTCATCACGATGAGCATCATCGCGATGAAACTGGTCTTCATCCGGTTCCTCCAACGCTCCCTCCTCTCTCTCGCTAGATAGCGGGCGTATCTAGATTCCACCTCCGCCCTAGTGGTGTACCCTTTGTAATTGTTACCACTGAAACGATGAACCTGTCTCCGACACTCGTCCCAGTCATCATAGACTCCGGGAACCTTACCCTTGTACACGACATACGACGACATCTCTATGCACAAGCCAAACAACAGACAATACATAAGCAATATATAAGTATGCAACAAAAGGATCGGAAGAGAAAAGCAAGACATTAATAGCACGATTCATGGTCCTACTAATAAATAGCATCGATTACATCTAAGTTGAACGACTGTCCAAACCAAAGAGACATACAATTAATTAAAGTTCAATTACAACATGAGGAAATCAATGTTTCAGAACTACACATAGCATCACTACTTTCGACTCGACTCATGGGACCGGAGCGTGGATGAAGCCGTCGTCTGTCATGATGGTCATGAAATCACGGGCGTTGTTAGCCTGCATTTGTAGCATTGTGTCTATCTCACTGTTGGACGGTTGATATCTGAGGTAGAACTACCCCGAGGTATGAAGGACATCTGGATGGATGATTTCCGTAAACTCTGACTAGACGCGAAAGAATTCTTGTCTGATGTCCGCATCCTGGATTGCCGACAAGCTCGCGGCCCAATCTTTGAGATTATCTGGTAGCAGAAGGTGATGATGGTCCCATACTATCGCCCGCATGTGATGGAGGGTGTAGTAGGCATCCTTCTAACCGCCAGGAGGCTGCTTGACGCAGCAAAACTTAATATTGTGGGCGAACACGTGCCTGTCGTACCTACGAACTGGCCTGGTGAAGGTTCCTCCAGATTTGGCGTAGCCGGGGAGAACATCATCAAGAACTTTCTTGATATTTGTGTAGTCTATCTTGGAGTCACGGTTCGGGTCGAAATACGTGGCCATGGAATATTTCGGGCTTAAGAGGATGAGTGTGCAATGTGTGTCACTGCACAGAACACGGAATGTTAGAAAAAAAGAACGATCGAAATCTAAGAAATCATATGTTACGGGGCGGTTAGGGGATGACTTACTCGGGAAAGTAAGGCACGAGGAAGTTATCCTTATCTGGGTTTGCCAGAATGACGCCTTCGAGGTATGAACTCGCGACATGGCGGTCCCCAGCGCTGCCCAAGAGCTTGGCACGCATGTAGAAGGGGTCAACTATCACGATGTCTGGAGTCTTGTCTCTAATGATCCACATCTCCATACTCAGCGAAAACAGCCGAACGAAGGTGTAGTGCAACGGATGAAGGTTAAACATAGCAAAGATGTCATCAAACCGCAGGACGATCGTACCCCCGATGGCGCCATCCACAAAGCCCTTGCCCTCTGGCACCTTGGCCACGAAAACCGGGTATGCCACATCATTCTCTCTGAGACGCTGCTTCTCCAAAGAAAGAACACTGCCATGCAGACTCCGCATAGCACCAGTTGCAGCATTGAGCATATTTGTCGGTAGCATCGCCCTACCTGCCACATGCACCCTCCTCGAGATATCCTTAGGTGAAGGTGGCCCGTCCTGAGCAGGATCGTACTCGGTGCCGGCTGGCTCGCACCGGCGCCCTTTTTAGTCTTTTGTTTTCGCCCCTTCTTCTTGATCTGCTGTAATGGGACTGAGTTCTGCTCACAGACCGCCTTCTTGAGCGTGTTGGGGCTGATAATATTTCGCACCTCAGCTATCTGAGGCTCGGTGAAGGCGGCAGTTGGAGGCGTCTCCTGAGAACTGAACGCCAGATGACGCCTGTTGCAATTGGGTTTCTCCGCCGTACCAGCTAGATCACGGTCGTCTTGGTTGGGTTCTTGAGAAGGAGGCCCGCAGAACTCGTCACCGTACCCATGTTCGGCAAAGTACTTATCGACGTTGGTAAATGTACCGTCGTCGTTGTCGTCGTCGTCCGTATCCTATGCCATATGCATGTCCAGATCCTGTGCCATAGGGATGTCCGGCATGTCCGGTAGCGTTGCGGTGTTCTTGCCATGGCTTGGCGCCGGCACGACTGGTGGTCTTGTCTGTGGGGTGGTGTCCCCCGCCCCCAAACGAATCTGGCTCTTCGGCCAAAGCAGGGGCCAGGTTACGCATGCGCTGAGGGTCATCTCATCATCTTCGTCGGCCCCAGCGGGTCAAATCGGAGGTAATAGCTCGTCGCAGCCTGGCAGCACCCGAACCAGTTCAACCCTATACACTATGGGTGGCATCGGATAACTGTGGAACACGGGGTTGCCCGGTTGAACGATTCTGCCCTTGGCGACATCGACCAACTCGCCGCCCACGAAGTGCAGGAGAGTGCAAGGAACGTCGGCGGTGCCCTGCGAAAACATGTAGGGCATCAGGGATGCCCAGTCAAAGGCAAGGAGATGAAGTCATCAGCCGAGAGGCTTAGTTACCGTGATGCCGTCGAGCTCGGCTAATGTCGAGGCACCGCCAATGACGGGCGTGCAACTGACGGAGGGGCCGCTTGTTGGCGAGGTGCCGGTCGGCGTACACCCGGGTGCATTAAGCTCCAATGCCCGTGCCGGTGCTGGAGACACGAATACTGCCTCCGCCGGAGACACCAATGGCGCCACCTGCTCATTGTGCGAGTTGCTGGCCGTGAAGCTGGGAACTGGGGGAGGCCCCTGTTGGCCGCCCGCAATCCACATCGTCAGCCCATGAATCAACGTAGGCACCATGGCGTTGAGCGTCGTTCCTAGTTGTTGTTGCACTTGCTCTTGGACAATCTCCGGAATCCGCGCCACTTGTGCCTTGAGTGTTTCAACCTCACGCGACTGGCTTTCCGAGCTGGTCTTTTTCTCCTTTCGCCCACCAGCGGTATAGTATGACGACCATTTTGTGGACAAGCCTTTGCCGGTCACACGACCAGCTGACGTCGGCTTACTGAGCTTAGCCTTGTTTTTCATTATGTTCAACGCCCTATTTAAAGGGGTGTCGAAAGGGGAGCTCTGAGACGACCCCGCGCTACTGCTTTCATTGTCCTGTGGAAGGAACGTGAACCATTTAGAAATATTGGGGATTAATTAGAATGCAACCATATGGAGCTAATTACGCGGGGGTGTATTCCTTACCAGAACAAGCTCAAGCGCCCTGGTCTTCAGATCCGTGGTAAGCTCCTTTGTTACCGGGTCCTCCTTGTACCGGGCCCTGAGAAAGTTCCTGGTCTTCTTGTCACGGTATTTCTCGAAGCGGGGTGGTAGGCCTTGCTCGGCACGCTCCGCGTCCTCCTGTCCCATATAGGCTCCGCCACTCTGTAACCGCCGGGATCGAGTTGGTGGACCCCTAAGTTCAACTACCGCATTTCTTTCCCCACTGACTTGTTTCAGAGGTTGCGCTGCTCTCGCACGATCTTGAACTCCTTGTAGTCATCTTCGCTCATCAAAGGATATTTCTCCTTGATCTTCTCATAACTATCACCTTTTTCAATCATTGCCTTCACCGTGCTTCTCCAAGTAGACAGGGCCGTGCTCATCCTCGTGAGGGCGGCATTGTTCACTTTATTCCCAGAGAAGCATGTGTTTGCAAAGTCAGCGTGGAACTTGTATCATTTGTGCAGCTTCCTGATGAGGAGGCTGCGCAAATTTCCTCGGTCCTTATGCCTTAGGTTCTCGGTGTTAATCAAGACGGTGCTCCGGAGAATGCACCCGAGCTAAACCGAGTACCCCTTGACTATTTCTTTGGGCTCCATCGGATGCCCGACGGAGTTCACTTTAGTGAATTCCTCCTTGACGGTGCCGAGCACGCTCGGGCGCCGGTCCTTCCATTGCCTCTTCGGTTGGCTGCCATCTGTGTGTGCGCCGCCATCATCAGTGGTGGCATCCTCGGCGGCACCATCAGTGGTGTCATCCCCGACGCCACTAGGGGTCGTGTAGTCAGGATCGGTGTCTTCCGCGGCGTCCTCATAGCGGTGAGGTTCTTCCTCCAACTCCTGGGACAGCTCCCAAAATTGCTTGCCGCCCAAACCGCCGGCCTCATCGTTATGGGCCATGTTTCGCTCTAAATAGGAAAAAAGTTTGGTCAAAAAGTTGGTTATTGTCAAGGAACAAGATCATGGTCTCATCATTTAGGGTTTGTCGACACCGAGGCATCCTCAAAGCTAAGCTTTTATCATTTAGGGTTTGTCGACACCGAGGCACCCTAAAAGCCTAAGCGTACATCATTTAGGTTCTCATCGCGACACCGAGGCACCCTAAAAGCCAAGGTTTCATCATTTAGGGTTTGTCGACGCCGAGGCACCCTAAATGCTAAGTTAAGTTTTCATCATTTAGGGTTTATCGATGCCGAGGCACCCTAGGTTGGGCCTAATCACTTGGCACTAATCACTTGGCTCTATTGCCACCTATGTTGGGTTTATCAATTAGGGTTTATCGATGCTAAGGAGAATTCTAAGTTGTTCCTAATCACTTGGCTCTATTGCCACCTATGGTTTAATGCAGCAAGAATGGCGGGGCAGTTGATCCTACTTAACTAAGTACTAAGATACCCCCAGCACATGCATTAGTCGCAAGTACCCCATATGTCCTATTTTTAGCAAAGTCATGCTAAATTTCATGGAAAATTTCAGCATGACCTTTGCTGAAAATAGGACATATGGAGTACCCAAATTTGCCAGAACGGAAGTTAATCGACATTCCGGCAAACTCAAGGGCCTCTTGGGGTACCTGCAAAATCATTATCCCCGCGTAATGAAGTCGCCAATGGGTCATTTCAGAAGATCACAAGTAGCATCATCACAAGTACAACATCATCACAAGTACATCAACAGTTAATAAGCAAAACTAAGAGTAGAATGTTCTTGCAACAAACATTATTGTGTGACACCGAAAGGCATCACTCTACTTAAAGGGAAGGATGACTTAAGTGGCCAGATGTATATGATTGCACCACTTGATCTGCACTTCTCTATATTATATGATGTACTGAAGAAGCATGTTGCAAATGATGCGGACTACAAAGTAAGTTATCTTAGCAGGTAGTTTCAATCATGCATATTTAAGATTTATTGTGTCTCCTTAACTCATTACCCATACAATTTTGCAGGTGATCATATTCTGTACTACTGCAATGGTTACAAAACTTGTTGCTGAAGTTCTCTCCTAGCTGAAACTGAATATAAGAGAGATTCATTCCAGGAAGTCACAATCTACCACTCGAACATATTTCTCACCTTGTTGCAGGTGATCTAGAGTAACAAGAGCTGAAGTTCAAGAGTAACAAGTAACAAGAGCACATCTAGCAAAAAAAGATAAATAGGAACATATTTCTCACCTTGGAGGTGTTGCTGCTACTGCACTGCCTGAACTTCACTTCCTTTACCTCCTCGGAAACCTAAAATATGCAGATGTTAGAAAGCTTCTAATTTGTATATGATGATTCTAAGAAAAGGGAAAAGGAGTATCAAGAACAGATTCACGTGTCTGGCAGTTAGCCATTACAAACTTCAATTTATCTATTTCTGTATCTCACAAACTATCATAAATGAATAATAGTATTATAGTTCAGCTATTCCATGGAATAATCTCTCTGAACGTTCTTGCTTCAAAGTTGTCAGAAGTTCTAGCTAGGCTTCTAGCCATGACAAAGACATGTACTAAAAGTTCTCAGAAATAACCAAAAATAAAAATTCATATCAAGACAGGAAGATGTTTGTTTGACCAAATAGTTACCACTCTCTGAACCATATTACTAAAAATTGGCAGGAACTTGCCTCCAATCTAAAACTTGTTGCAGGTGATCATATTCTGTACTACTACAACTCGAACAAGACCAACTCAACTCTAGCTGTCTTACACAGTGAACCGACATACAAATTCACTGAATCTTAGCTGCCAACTACACAATGACCTGACATACAAATTCACTGAATCCTAGCAAAAGCAATGACGGCCACAGTAAGTTGCAGCATCTTCACACTTGCTCCATCATGTGCATTTACACCAGGATGACACAACACAATACAGCCATGCATCAACACATGAAAATGGTAACTAATTAACAGTTTTACACAATGACAAGATTAGCTACCGACAGTTCTTCCATTGGCCTTATGAATGGCAAGCTAGTTTTAGGGGAATAAAAACCATCTCTCGGTTACAGACAAGCCAATCCCATATGGACTGGTGATGTACATTAACATTAACATGCCGCCATGGCCCTAGGGTTTGCAGGGGAGGGGGTGGAGGAGAAGGGACGAATCACCTGGGGAGGGGATGGAGGAATGGAGAAAGACGCCGGCGTTGAAGCTCTGGCAGCGGCTGGGCGTTGAAGTTCCGGTGACGTCGAGGGCGTGGGCGCGAGCAGAGGGGGGACGGCGAGGGAGGCGGCACTCGGCTCGGCATCGCGTGGCCTGGCTGAGCTGAGGTAGAGGCGGTCGTCATCTCATCCTCCTCCTCGTCCTCCTCCTCCGGCTCGGGGCGCGAGGGTGGAGGCGCGGCGGAGCTGCAGTGGTGGGGGTGTGG
>NC_041382.1:256012420-256012974 GCF_002162155.2 Triticum dicoccoides
AAGGGCGGCGGGGGTGGAGTCCGGCGGGGGTCGGGGCAGCTGCGTCGTGGGTCGGGGCAGCGCGCGGGAGAGAGGGACGAAGGGGATCTAGCGAGGGAGAGAGGGACGAAGGGGATCTGGCGAGGAAGAGGGAGGAATTAGCTAGGGGGAAGCTTACTAATGGCGCAGCCCCCGTCGGTGCGCCATTAGTAATCTTTTTTTATATAGTTGGCGCACCAGCAGGAGGTGCGCCATTAGTAATCTTTTTTTATATAGCAATGGCGCACCAGCCAGAGGTGCGCCATAAGTAATTTTTTTTGTTGCATCTAATAATTTTTAAGAAAATGAATATGAATATGAAACAGTAATAATTTTTTATAAAAACAGTAATAATTTTTTAAAAAATATCATCAAATTTGTTATTTGAAAATATTTATGATTATGAAAAAATATCATCAAATTTATTATTTTAAAATATCATCAAATTTGTTATTTGAAAATATAATCAAATTTGTTTTTTTGGATTTTTAGTTGCATTCATTTGTGACGGTGGAGCGGGGAGGGTGCAGGGGGTC
>NC_041382.1:256013164-256029372 GCF_002162155.2 Triticum dicoccoides
CGGGGGGTCGGCGGCGGCGGCCGGTGGAGCGGGGGAGAGGGTGAGGGGGGTCGTCGGCAGCGGGGGAGGGTGTGGGGGGTCGGTGGCGGCGGCCGGTGGACCGGGGTAGAGGGTGCGGGGGGTGCTTGGCGGCGAGGGGGGCCGGATCTAGCGAGGTGGGATAGCGATCGAGATGGAGGGGATCGAGATCGAGTGTCCATGAAATTTAAAAACATTCATGAGTTCAAAAAGTGCCCATGAAATACAATCGAGAAATGAAGGCTACAATTTAAATACAATCGATCTTAGCTAGCTATCTGTTCACAATCTTCTTGCCCTTATTTTTCGTAAATGGAGTTCTTCTCTTGAACGGACGTCCTTTAGGTAGGGTGGTCCTGCTTCTTCTTGTGGTGTATGCTGATACTTCATCGTCGTCGTCATGTTCCATCTTTGGGTCACCGTACTTGTCGAAGTCTCGCTCATTGGCGACTCCATCCATTCCGATGATCTTCCTTTTGCCTCCCCTCACGACAACACGACTGGGCTTTGGCGGGTCGGTAATGAAGAAGCATTGGTCCACTTGGGAAGCCAGTACCCATGGCTCATTTTTCGCGGTGACGTTTGCGCCCGCGGTCTTGGATTTGGCTTCGGGTAAAACCATGGTGGGGAAATACCGGTCTTCATTTATGACGTTCTTGGCCCATCTGACACGGAACATCGGGACCTTCTCTCCAGTGTAGCTCAGCTCCCAGATCTCCTCGATCCTTCCGTAGTATCTGTCCTTGTCATTACTGGTGTAGGATTCCATCATTACCCCGGAGTTCTGATAACCATTTCTCTTCATGTCCTTTCCCTTGGTGTAGAATGTGTAGCCGTTGATATTGTACGCCTCATAGGTCATCAGGTTCTGCTCGGCGCCCTGTGACAAGGCGAATATGAGTTGTTCTTCCGTGGAAGAATCCTCATGTAAAGGGTATGACAGAAGCTTCTGCTTGAACCAACACGTGAAACATGAGTTGCGCTCTTTGATTATATCTCCGTCCGTCCTCTGTTGGCCTCGGTCATTGTACGTCTTCTCAATAAAGGTTTTGTGCTCTAACACCCAAGGATCGACCACGTCTATGTGTTGGAGCGCGACTAGGTTTGTTCTTTCAAAGTCGGCGAGTCAACCCTCGAAGTCGACATGCATTTCGCGGCGACCCTCACGGTGACCCCATCCAGCGAGCCTGCCGAGGTGCCTGTTGACGGGCAGACCAATGAGGTTCTCGATGCCTAGGTAATTCGTGCAGTAGGAGATGCACTCTTCGGTCAGAAAGGCCCTGGCTATGCTTCCCTCTGGACGTGACATGTTGCTAACGTATCCTTTGATGACACCATTCATCCTTTCGAACGGCATCATGCTGTGCAGGAATGTCGGCCCGAGTTGGATGATATCCTCCACGATATGGACTAGCAGATGCACCATAACGTCGAAGATTGCGGGCGGGAAGTACATCTCAAGCTCGCATAGTATCACCACGATCTGTTCCTGTAGCCTTCTGAGTTGCCTCATGCCAACCGACTTCCGAGAGATGACGTTGAAAAAGTTGCATAGGCCAAATAGCCTTTCACGGACGTGCGCGTCCATGATCCCACGGATTGCAACTGGAAGTATCTGCGTCATCAGCATGTGACAGTCGTGAGACTTCATCCCGCTAAACTTCTGCTTCGCTGGGTCTAGGTATCTGCTTATCTTCCCCGCATAACCATAAGGAAGTTTTACTCCTACGAGGTAGGTGAAAAACTGATCGATCTCCTCCTGACTTAGAGTGAAGCACGCGGGAGGGTAGTCATTTCCGGTCTTCTTGGCCTTTTTGCCTTTGCAACGACTTTCCGTGTCCTGCTTCACCTCATCATCATCATCATCATCATCATTAGCGTGAAGCTCCTCCCTGATGCCCATTGATTTCAAGTATGCCCTTTGCTTTTGGCCCATCTTTGGTCCTCTCTGGCATGTTGAGCAGGGTACCTAGCATACTCTCGCACACGTTCTTCGTGATATGCATGACATCTAGGCTGTGAGGCACACGGTGGATCGTCCAGTACGGGAAGTCCCAGAAAATAGACCTCGTTTTCCATACCTTCAGCAGCGGCTCTGGCGCCTTTCGCTTCTTTCCCGGCTCTGGCGCCTTTTGCTTCTTTCCCGGCAGTGGGAAATCTTTCCAATTTTTCAACAGCTCGTCTATTTCCTCGCCGCTCCTCGTACGCGGGCGTCTTCGGGGTTCGGTTTCACCATCGAACAGATCCTTGCGTTTTCTCCACGGGTCTTCGTCGCGAAGCCACCTTCGATGTCCCATGAACACGGTTTTCGAAGACCCGGGATCTCTATCTAGCTAGTGATACATTGTGTCATCCATGCACCTGACGCATCCAGAAAATCCGTGGACCACCTGCCCCGCGAGATATCCGTAACCGAGATAGTCGTGCACCGTCGTGAGCAGTGCGGCTCTCATAGGGAAATATTCTTTCTCTGCGGCGTCCCACGTATTGGCCGGCGTTTTCCACAGTGTGTCTACCTCCTCTTTCAGCAGCCCCAGATACAGATTGATGTCGTTCCCTGGTTGTTTCGGCCCTTCAATTAGCATACTCATGTGAATGTACTTCCTCTTCATGCACAACCAGGGGGAAGGTTGTACATCCACACAAACACAGGCTAGGTGCTATGTGTGCTTCTCTGGCTGCCAAATGGATTGACTCCATCGGTGCTCGCGCCCAGCACGATGTTCCTTGGATCCATCCCAAATTCTGGGTGTTCGAAGTTCAACGCTTGCCACTGGCTCCCATCCTTAGGGTGACTCAGCATCTTGTCTTTTTGATTTATCTCCGGATCATTTGCGTCATCTTCTTGCTTCTTCTCCTCCCTATCCGCGTGCCAACGCATGAGCTTTGCTACCTTAGGGTCCGCAAAATACCGCTGCAGACGAGGAGTGATCGGAAAGTACCACACCGATTTTCGAGGATCTTTCTTGCTCTTCTTGTATCTAGTGACGCCGCACACCGAACATATGGTAGACTCCGCGTGCTCGTCCCGATAAATGATGCAATTGTTCATGCACACATGGTATTTCACGTGCGGTAAATCCAAAGGACACACGATTTTCTTCGCCTCCTCGAAACTGGTCGGGCACTTGTTACCCTTGGGAAGACGTTCGTGCCAGAATGACATGTTCTCGTCGAAGCATGCGTCGGTCATTTTGTGTTTTACCTTCATCTCCAGAGCCATGAGCGTTACTTTCAGGCGGGTATCCTCGGGCCTGCATCCTTCATACAATGGAGTAACTGTGTCTATCTCCAGTTGATCCAGCTTGGCTTTCTCTTGGGCGGCAGCTCTTGCATTATCCGTCTGCTTGAAAAGCAGCTCTTGAATATGAGGGTCCTGCACCCAGCCCATCGATGGTCCATCATCGTCTTCTCCGCCGGCATCTTCATCTTCATGATCATGCCCTTCGTCTACTCCGGCATCTTCCTCATCGTCATGTCCGGCATCTTCTACATGATGACTATGTACATCATCACCATCGTGATCATGTCCTGGAGATTCTTCGTCTTCTCGCCCGCCCGAGCCGCGGTGGTTGTCTTGCTGCCCTTCCTCATTTCTTGCCGGCCCCCATGGACGAGTTCATAGTCATCTTCATCACCTTGCCACCGATAGCCATCCATGAAACCATGCAAGAGTAGGTGGTCCCGCACCTGCCCGGAATCCGGGTCTGCAAGAAGGCTCTTCAGCTTGCATCTTCGACACGGACATCTTATCTCCATCTCATTCTTTTGAAGCATCTCGGCCTTCTCGGAGCTCAAAAACCTATTCATGATGCCTTCAGTCATCATGCGGACGATGGTCGCCCGCGGGGTAGAGCCAAACGGTATTTTAGAACCAAGCAAAAATTTGGCATGACTTTCCCTAAAAATAGGACCAAAAAGAATGCATAGTGCAAAAATTCTCGCCGAAACGGAAATGAATCAACATTCCGGGAAAATATTGGTAACTATCACATTTCAAATACCGGTACCTGCAAACACAAACATATATGCAACACCACAAACATATGCAACACCACAAACATACATAGATCTAGCTAGGCCACAAAAAGTGCATGTGCACGTTGTTGGAGGGAGAACAACATAAAGATAGCTTCCCCCCTTACTTACCTATAAAAAAAGGTAATTTAACCACTTAATTTGGATGAATCTACGGTGCAAATGAGGTGAGGAGGAGGAGGCAGCCGAGTCAAGCTTGGAGGAGGATGAGGTGGAGAGAATGAAGTGGGGAAAGTGAGTGGGTAGGTGTGGCTGTCCAAAATATCTTGTTGGTCCCAGGTTACTAATGGCGCACCTGCTGGTGGTGCGCCATTAGTAGTTTTGCAAAATAAATAAAATAAAATAATATATATATATACTAATGGAGCACCATGTCATAGTGCGCCATTACTAGTTTAAACTAGTAATGGCGCACTATGCCACGGTGCGCCATTAGTAGTTTTGCAAAAAAAGAATAAAAGAAATACAGTAGTGGCGCACTGTGTGGCTGGTGCGCCATTACTAGTTAGAACTAGTAATGGCGCACTGTGCCTGGATGCGCCATTAGTATGTTTGGAAAAATGAAAAAAAATGTTACTAGTGGCGCACCATGTGTCTGGTGCGCCATTAGCGTCTTCCACACAAATGGCGCACCTGCACATGGTGCACCACTACTATATAGTAGTGGCGCACCACATGTCAGGTGCGCCATTAGTATCCATTTCATCTATAGCCCTTTTCCTAGTAGTGCGATTCTCTTGGAGATCTATTGGATGTAATCTTCTTTTGCGGTGTGTTTGTTGAGACCCGATGAATTGTGGGTTTATGATCAAGTCTATCTATGAACAATTTTTGAATCTTCTCTGAATTCTTTTATGTATGATTGGTTTATCTTTGCAAGTCTCTTTGAATTATCAGTTTGGTTTCGCCTACTAGATTGATCTTTCTTGCAATGGGAGAAGTGCTTAGCTTTGGGTTCAATCTTGCGGTGCTCGATCCCAGTGGCAGAAAGGGAAATGACACATATTGTATTGTTGCCATCGAGGATAAAAAGATGGGGTTTACATCATATTGCATGAGTTTATCCCTCTACATCATGTCATCTTGCTTAAGGCGTTACTCTGTTCTTAAGAACTTAATACTCTAGATGCATGCTGGATAGCGGTCGATGTGTGGAGTAATAGTAGTAGATGCAGAATCGTTTCGGTCTACTTGTCACGGACGTGATGCCTATATACATGATCATGCCTACACATTATCATAATTATTCGCTTTTCTATCAATTGCTCGACAGTAATTTGTTCACCCACCGTAATACTTATGCTATCTTGAGAGAAGCCACTAGTAAAACCTATGGCCCCCGGGTCTATTCTCCATCATAAAAGTTTCCTATCTATTTTATTTTGCAATCTTTACTTTTCAATCTATATCATAAAAATACCAAAAATATTTATCTTATTATTATCATGTCTATCAGATCTCACTCTTGCAGGTGGTCGTGAAGGGATTGACAACCCCTTTATTGCGTTGGTTGCGAGGTTCTTATTTGTTTGTGTAGGAATGAGGTGACTCACACATGGTCTCCTACTGGATTGATACCTTGGTTCTCAAAAACTGAGGGAAATACTTACGCTGCTTTACTGCATCACCCTTTCCTCTTCAAGGGAACACTACTAGGGAAAAGCCTAGCAGCAGCGTGGGTTTTGGGCCTATTAGCAGCGCGGGGGCCGGCGCTACTAATAAGGCGCTACAGCTAACGTATAGCAGCAGCGCGGGTGCCACCCGCGCTACTACTACGTCCGTTAGTAGTAGCGTGGGTAAAAACCCGCGCTACTACTAACCCGCGGATTTTTTTTTCGAATTTTTTGCCCGAATTTTCATATTTCTGAATTATTTTAACCTCTAATCTCTAATCACCCTCATCGCTGCTCATTTTAATCTCTAATCACCCCTTATCATTCCAAATCATCTAACTTCCCGGACAGTCACCCATCCTCTCACTACTCCAGCCTGAGCACGCTTAACTTCCGGGTTCTATTCTCCCTCGATTCCAAGTCTGCACTTGTTGTTTTCCTAACAATAGTAAGATGTCAATCCTATTAACCCTCGGGAGTTTAGCTTGAGCATGAAGTCACACATTTCACTGTTTGAGTT
The DNA here is from genome assembly GCF_002162155.2 of Triticum dicoccoides. NCBI lineage: Eukaryota > Viridiplantae > Streptophyta > Magnoliopsida > Poales > Poaceae > Triticum > Triticum dicoccoides. The sequence continues at coordinate 256,019,354 of NC_041382.1, forward strand.
TAAAACTATTGTTCTAAAAAACAATAATTATTTAGTAACACTAATATTTCTTGAATAAGGAGTTTGACCACATTTTGACCAAAGTTTGACCACATTTGACCAGATTTGACCAAAATTCCAAAAAACTGAAATAATTATTTAGTAACACTAATATTCTTGAATAATTATTTAGTAACACTAATACTTCTTGAATAAGTAGTTTGACCATAGTTTGACCAGATTTGACCAAAATTAAAAAAAACTGAAATTTGAGCATAACTTTTTTTCCTTTTAGAATTTGAGGATTCTAAAAATTTGCAAACAAGCCGTAGGCAGTCTCCATCGTATGCGGATTTTCGTGCTGAAAATTTTGATATATTATACGTTTTTTTCTGACATCGTATGCAAAAGTTATAGCCGTTTTACATTTTCCCTACACTTTTTGCAAAACATGTCCAAATTAAGTTTTTAAATTTTCCTAACTAGTAGATGTAGTAACATAACTACATCTCGAAGGATTTTAATTTTTGAAACATTTTGATATATTATACATTTTTTCTAACATCGTATCCAAAAGTTATAGCCGTTTTACATTTTCCCTACACTTTTTGCAAAATGTGTCCAAATTTAAGTTTTTAAATTTTCCTAACTAGTAGATGTAGTAACATAACTACATCTCACAGGATTTTAATTTTTGAAGTTTTTATCATTTTTGTTTGCTTTTTACAAAACCGAAAAGGCGATCCACAAGGGGGGGTAGAGTTTCAAAAATGGGACCTTTAGTAGTAGCGAGGGATTTTACCCCTCGCTACTACTATGGCATGTCCCGGAGGGGCACGGTTGAGACCTCTTAGTAGTAGCGAGGGGTAAAGACTTAGTAGTAGCGCGGGTTTATAACCCTCGCTACTACTATGGCATGGCCCAGGGGCACGGTAGAGACTGCTTAGTAGTAGCAAGGGGTAAAAACCAGCGCTACTGCTATCAACTTAGTAGTAGCGAGGGTTAAGAACCCGCGCTACTACTATGGCATGTCCCGGGGGGCACGGTAGAGACCGCTTAGTAGTAGCGAGGGTAAAAACCAGCGCTACTGCTATCAACTTAGGAGTAGCGAGGGTTAAAAACCCACGCTACTGCTACTTAGCAGCAGCACCTGATTTTAAAGCGTGTTGCTGGTAAGATTCTGTGTATAGGCTTTTCCCTAGTAGTGGAAAACCAACGCAGTGCTCAAGAGGTAGAAAGAAGGATTTCTGGTGCCGTTGTCGGGGAGATCTATGCCAAGTCAAGACATACCAAGTTCCCATCACAACTCTTATCCTTCTCATTACATTATTTGCCATTTGCCTCTTGTTTTCCTCTTCCCCACTTCACCCTTGCTGTTTTATTCACGCTCTTTTCCTTTCACCCTCTCTTTCCGTTCGCCTCTTTTTTGCTTACCTCTTGTTGCTTGTTTCCCTTATGGCTTTACCAAAAGGAGTTGATCCTCACCTTAGAAGGTTGGAAGAAATCGAAAACAACGTTAGAAGCTTTATGTCCTTGTAGTTTGAGCATAATAATTTCTTTAGGAACGAGCTTAAAGAACATAAAAGTTTTATCGATTTCATGAATAAAGAGCTCGATGATATGTCTAAGGAATTTTATGGTTTAAAATCTCATCTTGCTCATCTTGAAAAATTAATTGCTGAAATGTCGGATAAGCAGGCCACCTTAGTTAATAAGATGGGCGCTAAACCGGAAAGTTTTCATGATAATAAGGATGAAGATCTAAAAGTGATTGATATGTCCCCAATTAAATACTTGTTTTGCAATATGAATCTTGATAATGATGGGACTGATAGAAACGAACCCACTATTTTGGATTTCAAGGAACTTAATTATGATAATTGCTCTTTGATAGATTGTATTTCCTTGTTGCAATCCGTGCTAAATTCTCCTCATGCTTATAGTCAAAATAAAGCTTTTACTAAAAATATCGTTGATGATTTGATGCAATCTTATGAAGAAAAACTTGAGTTGGAAGTTTCTATCCCTAGAAAACTTTATGATGAGTGGGAACCTACAATTAAAATTAAAATTAAAGATCATGAATGCTATGCTTTGTGTGATTTGGGTGTTAGTGTTTCCACGATCCCAAAAACTTTGTGTGATTTGCTAGGTTTCCGTGAATTTGATGATTGTTCTTTAAACTTGTACCTTGCGGATTCCACTATTAAGAAACCTATGGGAAAATTAATGATGTTCTTATTGTTGAAAATAGGAATTATGTGCCCGTAGATTTCATTGTTCTTGGTATAGATTGCAAACCTTCATGTCCGATTATTCTTGGTAGACCTTTCCTTAGAACGATTGGTGCAATTATTGATATGAAGGAAGGGAATATTAAATTCAAATTTCCATTAAGGAAAGGAATGGAACACTTCCCCAGAAAGAAAATTAAATTACCATATGAATCTATTATGAGATCCACTTATGGATTGCCTACCAAAGATGGCAATACCTAGATCTATCTTCGCTTTTATGCCTAGCTAGGGGCGTTAAACGATAGCGCTTGTTGGGAGGCAACCCAATTCTATTTTTATTCCTTGCTTTTTTGCTCCTGTTTAGTAATAAATAATTTATCTAGCTTCTGTTTTGCTTGTGTTTTTTGTGTTTAATTAGTGTTTGTGCCAAGTAGAACCGTTGGGAAGACTTGGGGAAAGTCTTTTTGATCTTGCTGTAAAAAACAGAAACTTTAGCACTTACCATAATTGCTGTCATTTTTTTATTGGAGACCGATATTTGGTTAATTCTTTTTACAGATGATTAATAAATAAATTCCTCACGTCCAGCAATTTATTTTAGAATTTTTGGGGTTCTAGAAGTTTGCATTAGTTACAGATTACTACAGACTGTTCTATTTTTGATAGATTCTGTTTTTCGTGTGTTGTTTGCTTATTTGATGAATCTATGACTAGTAAAAGAGTTTATGAACCACAGAGAAGTTGGAATACAGTAGGTTTAACACCAATATAAATAAATAATGAGTTCATTACAGTACCTTGAAGTGGTGTTCTGTTTTCTTTCGCTAACGGAGCTCACAAAGATTTTCTTTTAAGTTTTGTGTTGTGAAGTTTTCATGTTTTGGGTAAAGATTTGATGGATTATGGAACAAGGAGTGGCAAGAGCCTAAGATTGGGGATGCCCATGGCACCCCAAGGTAAATCCAAGGACACCAAAAAGCCTAATCTTGGGGATGCCCCAGAAGGCATCCCCTCTTTTGTCTTCGTTCATCGGTAACTTTACTTGGAGCTATATTTTTATTCACCCCATGATATGTGTTTTGCTTGGAGCATATTGTATGATTTGAGTCTTCAATTTTTAGTTTACCACAATCAGACTTTCTGTACACACCTTTTGAGAGAGGACATGAATTAGAATTTATTAGAATACTCTATGTACTTCACTTATATCTTTTGAGCTATATAGTTTTTGCTCTAGTGCTTCACTTATATCTTTTAGAGCACGTCGGTGGTTTTATTTTATAGAAATAATTGATCTCTCATGCTTCGCTTATATTATTTTGAGAGTCCTTTAGAACAACAGGGCAATTTTCTTTTAGGCATAATAAAAACTTTCATATAAGTGCATTGAATACTAAGAGAAGTTTGATACTTGATGATTGTTATGCGATATGGAGATGGTGATATTAGAGTCATGCTAGTTGAGTAATTGTGAATTTGAGAAATACTTGTGTTGAAGTTTGTGATTCCCGTCGCATGCACGTACGGTGAACCGTTATGTGATGAAGTCGGAGCATGATTTATTTATTTATTGCCTTCCTTATGAGTGGCGGTCGGGGACGATCGATGGTCTTTTCCTACCGATCTATCCCCCTAGGAGCATGCGCGTAGAACTTTGTTTTGATAACTAATAGATTTTTGCAATAAGTATGCGAGTTCTTTATGACTAATGTTGAGTCCATGGATTATATGCACCCTCACCCTTCCACCATTGCTAGCCTCTCTAGTACCGCGCAACTTTCGCCGGTACCATAATTCCACCATATACCTTCCTCAAAACAGCCATCATACCTACCTATTATGGCATTTCCATAGCCACTCCGAGATATATTGCCATGCAACTTTCCACCGTTCCATTTGTTATGACACGCTTCATCATTGTCATATTGCCATGCATGATCATGTAGTTGACATCATATTTGTGGCAAGGCCATCGTTCATAATTCTTTCATACATGTCACTCTTGATTCATTGCATATCCCGGTACAATGCCGGAGGCATTCACATATAGTCATATTTTGTTCTAAGTATTGAGTTGTAATTCCTGAGTTGTAAGTAAAAAAGAAGTGTGATGATCATCATTATTAGAGCATTGTCCCAGTGAGGAAAGGATGATTGAGACTATGATTCCCCCACAAGTCGGGATGAGACTCCGGACGAAAAAAATAGAAAAGAGGCCAAAAAAAGAAGAAAGAATGCCCAAATAAAAAAATGAGAGAAAAAAGAGAAGGGGCAATGTTACTATCCTTTTTCCACACTTGTGCTTCAAAGTAGTAGCATGATCTTCATGATAAAGAGTCTCCTATGCTGTCAGTTTCATAAACTAGTGGCAATTTTACATTATAGAACTTGGCCTGTATATTCCAATGATGGGCTTCCTCAAATTTCCCTAGGTCTTCGTGAGCAAGAAAGTTGGATGCACACCCACTTAGTTTCTTTTGTTGAGCTTTCATACACTTATAGCTCTAGTGCATCCGTTGCATGGCAATACCTACTCACTCACATTGATATCTATTAATGGGCGTATCCATAGCCTGTTGATACGACTAGTTGATGTGAGACTATCTTCTCCTTTTTTGTCTTCTCCACAACCACCATTCTATTCCACCATAGTGTTATATCCATGGCTCACGCTCATATATTGCGTGAAGATTGAAAAAGTTTGAGAACATCAAAAGTATGAAACAATTGCTTGGCTTGTCACCGGGGTTGTGCATGATTTAATATTTTGTGTGATGAAGATAGAGCATAGCCAGACTATATGATTTTGTAGGGATAACTTTCTTTGGCCATGTTATTTTGAGAAGACGTGATTGCTTAGTTAGTATGCTTGAAGTACTATTATTTCTTTGTCAATATTAAACTTTTATCTTGAATCTTTTGGATCTGAACATTCATGCCACAATAAAGAAAAATTACATTGAGAAATATGTTAGGAAGCATTCCACATCAAAAATTCTGTTTTTATCATTTACCTACTCAAGGACTAGCATGAATTAAGCTTGGGGATGCTGGATACGCCTCCAACGTATCTATAATTTTTGATTGTTCCATGCTATTATATTATCTATTTTGGATGTTAATGGGCTTATTTTTACACTTTTATATTATTTTTGGGACTAACCTATTAACCGGAGGCCCAGCCCAAATTGCTGTTTTTTGCCTATTTCAGTGTTTCGCCGAAAAGGAATATCAAACGGAGTCCAAACAGAATGAAACCTTCAGGAGCATTATTTATGGAACAAACGTGATCTGGAGGACTTGGAGTGGACGTCAAGAAACAATCGAGGAGGCCACGAGGCAGGGGGCGCGCCCACCACCTGGGCATGCCCTCCACCCTTGTGGGCCCCTCATTGCTCCACCGACCTACTTCTTCCTCCTATATATATCCATATACCCCGCAAACATCCAGGAGCACCACGAAACCCTATTTCTACCGCCGCAACCTTCTGTACCCAAGGGATCCCATCTTGGGGCCTTTTCTGGAGCTCCGCCAGAGGGGGCATTGATCACGGAGGGCCTCTACATCTACTCCATGTCCCCTCCGATGATGTGTGAGTAGTTTACTTCAGACCTTCGGGTCCATAGCTAGTAGCTAGATGGCTTCTTCTCTCTCTTTGGATCTCAATACAAAGTTCTCCTCGATTTTCTTGGAGATCTATTCGATGTAATCTTCTTTTGCGGTGTGTTTGTCGAGATCCGATGAATTGTGGGTTTATGATCAAGTCTATCTATGAACAATATTTGAATCTTCTCTAAATTATTTTATGTATGCTTTGTTTATCTTTGCAAGTCTCTTTGAATTATCAGTTTGGTTTGTCCTACTAGATTGATCTTTCTTGCAATGGGAAAAGTGCTTAGCTTTGGGTTCAATCTTGCGGTGCTCGATACCTGTGGCAGAAAGGGAAACGGCACGTATTGTATTGTTGCCATCGAGGATAAAAAGATGGGGTTTACATCATATTGCATGAGTTTATCCCTCTACATCTTGTCATCTTGCTTAAGGCGTTACTCTGTTCTTATGAACTTAATACTCTAGATGCATGCTGGATAGCGGTCGATGTGTGGAGTAATAGTAGTAGATGCAGAATCGTTTTGGTCTACTTGTCACGGACGTGATGCCTATATACATGATCATGCCTAGATATTCTCATAATTATTCGCTTTTCTATCAATTGTTTGACAGTAATTTGTTCACCCACCGTAATACTTATGCTATCTTGAGAGAAGCCACTAGTGAAACCTATGGCCCCTGGGTCTATTCTCTATCATACAAGTTTCCTATCTATTTTTATTTTGCAATCTTTACTTTCAATCTATATCATAAAAATACCAAAAATATTTATCTTATTATTATCATCTCTATCAGATCTCACTCTTGCAAGTGGCCATGAAGGGATTGACAACCCCTTTTATCGCGTTGGTTGCGAGGTTCTTATTTGTTTGTGTAGGTACGAGGTGACTCGCACTTGGTCTCCTGCTGGATTGATACCTTGGTTGTCAAAAACTGAGGGAAATACTTATGCTGCTTTACTGCATCACCCTTTCCTCTTCAAGGGAAAACCAACGCAGTGCTCAAGAGGTAGCAGCCAAGCCACACATACTATGTCAACTATATGATCATGCAAAGCAATATGACAATGATGATATGTGTCATAATAAGACAGAAAAGTGGAAGTTGCATGGCAATATATCCCGGAATGACTATGGAAATGCCGTAATAGGTAAGTATGGTGGCTGTTTTGGGGAAGATATAAGGTGGCTTCTGTGTGAAAGAGTGTATCATGTTACGGGGTTTGGATGCACCGGCGAAATTTCCACCACAACTCAAGGTGAGAAAGGGCAATGCACGGTACTGAAGAGGCTAGCAAAATTCGGAAAGGTGAGAGTGCATATAATCCATGGACTCACATTACTCATAAAGAACTCACATACTTATCGCAAAAGTTTATTACCCTCGAAGCAAAGTACTATTACTACTACTACTACGCATCACTCGTCCCCAACCGCCACCCATAAGGAAGGCAATCAATAATAAATCATGCTCCAATTTCCTAGCATAACGAGAGACCATACGTGCATGCTTCGCGAATCACAAACCTTAAGACAAATATTCTTATGAAGCCATAATTACTTACTAGCATGACTCTAATATCACCATATTTATATCTCAAAAGAAATGCAAGGAATCAAACTTCTCATATATTCAATGATCTTCATGAAAGTTTTTATTATATTCCTCTTGAATACCCATCATATTAGGACTAAATTCATAACACAAGCAAATTACTGTACTATTTATAAGACTCTCAAGATAATATAAGTGAGGCATGCGATCTCATCATTTTTTTAAATATAACCACCGTCGTGCTCTAGAAGATATAAGTGAAGCACTAGAGCAACTACCTAGCTCAAAAAATATAAGTGAAGCACATAGAGTATTCTAACAAATTCAAGATTCATGTGTGCCCCTCTCCAAAGGTGTGTCCAGCAATGATGATTGTGGCAAACTAAAAAGCAAATAAAGCAAAGACTCATATAATACAAGACGCTCCAAGCAAAACACATATCATGTGATGATAAAAATATAGCCTGAAGTAATTTACTCATGGATTGTAGACAAAAGAGGGGATGCCTTTCGGGGCATCCCCAAGCTTAGATGCTTGGTTGTCCTTGAATATTACCCTGGGGTGCCATGGGCATCCCCAATCTTAGGCTCCCGCCACTCCTTATTCCGTAGTCCATCGAAACTTCTCCCAAAACTTGAAAGCTTCACAACACAATACTCAACAAAAAGCTCGTGAGATTCGTTAGTATAATAAAGCAAATCACTACTTTAGGTTCTGTTATAAACTCATTCCAATTTTATATTTGCATTATATCCACTGTATTCTAACTTCAGCATGGTTCATATCCCCCGATGCGATCCATAGATTCATCAAAATAAGCGAAACACAATGAAAGCAGAATCTGTCAAAAAACAGAACAGTCTGTAGTAATCTGGACTTTAGCAAAACTTCAGTAACTCCAAAAATTCTGAAAAATTAGGACAATGTGGGAAATTTGTATATCAATCTTTTGTAAAACATTCAAGAATTTATCGCATTCTAGCATAGCAGATCAATTATGTTATTAGGCGCAAACAATTCTGTTTTCTCACAAAATCAAATCAACAATCTTCCAAATCAGCCCAAAGGTCTTACTTGGCACAAACAATAATTAAAATACTAAAACACAATCATAATAGAAGTATAATTGCAAATTATTGAAAAATAGAAGAAAAGTAAAAAACATAAAATAAAATTGGGTTGCCTCCCAACAAGCGCTATTGTTTCATGCTCGTAGCTAGGCATATTGCATAGATCTAGGTATTGTAATAGAAGTGAGGGAGATCATCCATGCTCATCTCATACTCCCTCCTTTCACGAGTGAGTTTCCTTTCTGGTAAGCAAAAATAATCAAAAAGGCTAAATTTAATTGGGTACGGATCTATAAGATCAAGTTTGGGAGGAGGAGGTTCTTCCCTTGGTCCTTTATATGTGAATACTATTTCTTTATTATAAACATTCATTTGATTATAATCTCTAAGCTTTTCTTTAAAAACATGTCCTAGCCCATTATTTTCTATAGCAAAACTATCATTGTGTTCAGAAATTTTATCAATCAAAATAGATGGAGGAACCTTTTTCTTAGATTTTCAGTGTAAGTAGCATAATCAGGAGATTGTAATGTCCTTATCTCTTCTTGATTAAAAAGGATCTCCTCTAAAGGAGGGCAACCACAATTTATATTGTAATGAGCAAATATTTCACATGCTTCTTCAATGATATGCCCACATTCATAAGCTAAAAATATAGTGGTAACACACTTAACGGAAGGATCATGAATATTAGATAATTCTAGAATGATCCTTTGTATGGATGGATGCATGTGAACAACTTGTTTTTCGAGTTCAACTATAAGCAAAGATATTGCATCCGCAAGACTAGAAGTTTTATTAAGGATCGACCCTCCTAGCGTAGGTGTACCAGCACAAGTAAAGAAATCCTAAATAACACCTTTTTCCAATAATATTACCGTTACCTACACGGAGTTTTTTAGTGTGCATGATAGTAGTTTCTTTCTCATGAGGATCTAATCATTATGTCATCATATGCATCCATATTTTGAACATTTTGAATTTGGTTTATTTGGACACTTTGATCCAAGAGACCTTAAGCAACTCAAGGACCATGTGAGAGAGTTGGAGGTTTTCATAAAACTCCATTTTTGAATTTTCAAAAATTGGTAAATTGGATCAAGGTGATTTTTATTTGAAATTATTTTTCCAATTATTTAAAAATAAATAAAATAATGAGAGAAGATAATATGACTTCTTCAAAATAGAGGAACTAATGGAAATTTAATTTTTAATAAAAAAATATATTTTATTTGAATTTTACTTGATATTTTAATCGGTCAAATTAGGAAAAAAATGCATTTTTTAAAATTGTATTTTAGCCCTGAAAAATGTTCACATGGTCCTAAATATTAGGGGAGGACCGTGAAATTATTTTTGGAATTTTAGGATTTTTATTTATTTCTATTTTGGATTTTTCTCTATGGTGTTTTTTTTAAGATTTCTTTTGGACCGAACTAGGCCGAAGGCCCAGCCGGCACACTTGCCGCACCGCCTCCCCACGTCATGCTCACGCCGGACTCCGGTGGGAGTCCGAGCTGGCCACGCCGCCTGCCGCCCCCTTGCGCAAGTCGGTCGCCCCCCCC
>NC_041382.1:256029634-256065529 GCF_002162155.2 Triticum dicoccoides
GCCCCCTCTCTTCCCCAAGGCACCGCCTGTAGTCGCCGCTGCCGACGCCGCCGCTTCCCGCCGCGCCGCCTTGCCGCCTCCCGCTGCCGACGCTGTCGCACGCCACTACCGCCGCCTCGCCGGTTTTTCTTCCTGAACTTGTATAAGACTGATAAAACCCGCCCGTTTTTTTAAAAGTTTGGTTTTATTTTATTTTAGATCGATTTATTATTTAGGTTATGTTATTTAGTGAATGTTCACCCGATTTGTTCTGTTAACAAATTAATTCATTCGTTAGTTTCTGTTAGCGAACGTTCATTCATTGGATTTTGTTTTAGTACAATTTTCGGCCAAGGGCGCATCTGTATTGATTTTCATTGCAGATTAGTCCCTGATCTTCAAACCTTCACTACTTTTTGCTCGTTTATCCAAATCCATTGAAACCAACACCAAAATCTTCATATTGTGCCCCTCTGTCTAGATAAACAACTTGCACATGATTTTGGAAATTTAAAATTTGGTTTCTAGCAGATTTGAATTTGAACTTCTTTTGATCATAGTTTGAGTTTCGTAACTCCGATTCGAGTGATTCTTTTTGCAAATCGAAGCTCTTCACTGAATTTTGTGTTTAGATATTTTATTTTTGTTTTAACTTTGCATCTTATGCTTGAGTGCTTATGTATGCTATTGTTTGTTCATGATAGAGTTTCCGGAGTGCGAGGCTTGCTACTACGAATCTCTAGGGTTTTCCAGTCGTCGACAATGCAAGTACCACTTTGATCATACCCTTTTATTACCCAGTTTTTTATGCATTAGTTTCAACCCTCGAACATTGCATGAGTAGGATTTGATAATATGTGGGTGTGGGAAGTAGTTGATGAGGTAGGAACCTATTGTATTTTATTAAACCCCGGGTATTATTGTGTTATGCTTGCACTAATTTGCTATGCTTGCAGACGTGGATTAGTTTGTGAGATTCATGAAAGATGTGAGAGTTATTTATAACTAAGGGAAACTTAAGGTGTCTACTTTGATACACAACTGGGTGGATTGGTTGTGGGCACCTGGGGAATCTAGTGTTGTCCTAGGAGATCCCGGGGTACCCATGCGATCCTCCTATGGAATGCCACCCAGGCTTAAAGGGATCATAAGATTATTCATGCTAGAAACTTCCCTGTGTAGCCACAAGCCATTATGGGCTCTAGCTTAGTTGAGTAAGTTGTGGGAATCCTTTCCATGATGGGCTAGCAGATGTAGGGGAATTGTAGGTGTACCGGCCTATCTATCGGTTAAGGGGACCTCTTCGAAAAGACTATGTCTCGGTCATCCGTTTCTCAAACATCATGCAATGCGAGAAGACTGTGCAAACCTCTGCAGAGTGTATAAACTAATCATGGTTAGCCGTGTCCCCAGTTATGGACATCTTGAGTATCTGGTGTATGAATTATTGTTTTGATCTCATCACTCTACTTAATGAATTTGTTGGGTTATTAATGTTAATTTGGGATGGGGGTACCTTTTCAATAATTTCATCAAACTTTGTACTTAAATAAAATATATTCCTTTGTAGTAGGGAAAACTTAGCTTTATGCAAATGATAACCGTAGAGCCTCCACCAGCTAAATATGCATGTAGTGATAGCTTTTATTTGTTCATTGCTCGATAGTGTTATCTTGCCAGCGTATTCTATGTGCTGACCTACACGACTGCAATGTATCATGTTGCAGAGTTTTCAGACGAAGAGTAAGGTGCGATAGGTCGTTGTCATGCACTCAGTTTTGCCGTGGAGTTGGATGGACACATTTATCTTCGAAGCTTCCATAATTATCTATTTTAGATGGCCTTCAGCCATATTATTGTAATAAGTACTCTTTATGAGACACTCGATGTAATAAGTGTGTGATTGAACTCTGCAATAAATCCTCGAGTACTGTGTGTGCCAGCAATACCGATCCAAGGATGACACTTAAACACAGAGACTACAGTCCATTGGGATCAGGTCGCTACAAGATGGTATCAGAGCACACGCTGACGGTAGGACGCGACCACTAGGAAAAACCACAAGATACTCTTCTCTACACATTTCTAACTCTTCTCCATTTCTACTCTATAGATTGTGGACCCAAGGAACAAGTTCACTCAACTGGATGACGACACCCCTTTCGGATGACACTTGAAGGAAGTCACAAGATACCTGAACATCGACATACCAAGCTTCACCGGAACCTTCACTGCCACCTTACCAGAAGAGGAGCGCTGGACGATTCAAGTTCGTGTTCTAGGAAGAACGTTCACACCAGTTTCCTTTGACGCACCAACCTGGAGTCTAGGAAAGAGCATGGCCACCAACATCGCCATTGGACGCATAGATGAGGTGCACAACAAGGATCTTAAGGAAACCACCTACCAGATATGTGGACGCCGAGATGAGAAATGGGAGATGATTCGCACCAGGAAGGATAAATCCATTGTAGCCTGCATATAGGAGTTGAACCAGCACATTCGACGCTACGATAACCAGATGTGCGCCAACATGATAGACACGAAGAAGGTGATGACCCGGAACATGGAGCTGGAGGTAGAACTCAAGTCTACGCATGATGGTTATGAAGAAGAAATTGCTATACTACCACTACTACAACGTAACGCCCTCGATGCGGCTATATCTCCCATGTGTCGAAGCACGACTTAGAGGCATAACCACATTGAAAGAAATGTCGCAAGTGAGGTAATCTTCACACAACCCATGTAATACATAAGGGAAAGAGATACATAGTTGGCTTACAATCGCCACTTCACACAATTACATGAATAAAGCATTATATTAACCAAATACACTCATGGTTCGACTACGGAACCAAAATGAAAGAAGACTACCCCAAATGCTACACAGATCCCCGATCGACCCCAACTGGGCTCCACTACTGATCAACAAGAATGAAAACAACACAAACGACAAGATCTTCAACGAGCTCCTCCTAGAGCTTGGTTGCATCACCTGCACGGTATCATCGGCACCTACAAACTGGGTTTGGAAGTATCTGTGAGTCACGGGGACTCAGCAATCTCACACCCTCGCGATCAAGACTATTTAAGCTTATAGGTAAGGTAAGGTATGATGTGGAGCTGGAGCAAGCGACTAGCATATTTGGTGGCTAACATGTACGCAAAAGAGAGCGAGAAGAGAAGGCAAAACACGATTGAACAACTATGATCAAGAAGTGATCCTAGAAAAACCTACGTCGAGCATTACTCCAACACCGTGTTCACTTCCCGGACTCCGCCGAAAAGAGACCATCACGGTTACACACACAGTTGATGCATTTTAATTAAGTTAAACTTCAAGTTTCTACAACCGGACATTAAAAAATTCACATCTGCCCATAACCGCGGGCACGGCTTTCGAAAGTTCAAATCCCTACAGGGGTGTCCCAACTTAGCCCATCACAAGCTCTCACGGTCAACGAAGGATATGCCTTCTCCCAAGACAATCCGATCAGGCTCGGCATCCAGGTTACAAGACATCCTCGACAATGGTAAAACAAGTCCAGCAACACCGCCCGAATGTGCCGACAAATCCCGATAGGAGCTGCACATATCTCGTTCTCAGGGCACACTCAGATAGGTCAAGCTACGAGTAAAACTAGCCCTCAAGTTTCCCCGAGCTGGCCCCGCAGGCTGCCCGGTTCGGACCAACACTTAGAGAAGCACGGGCCCGAGGGGGTTAAAATAAAGATGACCCTTGGGTCCGTGAAACCCAAGGGAAAAAGGCTAGGTGGCGGATGGTAAAACCAATGTTGGGCATTGCTGGAGGAGTTTTATTCAAGGCGAACTGTCAAGGGGTTCCCATTATAACCCAACCGCGTAAGGAACGCAAAATCCGGGAACATAACACCGATATGACGGAAACTAGGGCGGCAAGAGTGGAACAAAACACCAGGCATAAGGCCGAGTCTTCCACCCTTTACCAAGTATATAGATTCATTAATTAAATAAGAGATATTGTGATATCCCAACAAGATATCCATGTTCCAAACATGGAACAAGCTCCAATCTTCACCTGCAACTAACAATGCTATAAGAGGGGCTGAGCAAAGTGGTAACATAGCCAAACAACGGTTTGCTAGGACAAGGTGGGTTAGAGGCTTGGTTCAACAATATGGGAGGCATGATAAGCAAGTGGTAGGTATTGCATCATAGGAATAGCAAAAGAGCAAGCAACTAGCAAGCAAATATAGAAGTGATTTCGAGGGTATGGTCATCTTGCCTAAGATCCCGCAAGGAAGAAGAACGAGTCCATGAAGAAGACAAACGGACGTTGATGAATGGATCCTCACAAATCCGGAACAAAACCGAAGCTAACGCGAGAAGTAACCCGGAAAGAAACAAACAACAAAGTAAACATCCATCACATAATCATGGCATGATGCACAATCGAGTATGATGCATGTACGGTTTAATGAAGCATGGCATGGCAATGTGCACAAGCAATCCTACAAATTAAGTGGAGCTCAATATGCATCGGGATGCATATTGACAAACACCACATTCAATTTATTTAGTTCGATCTCGTATATGTACCCAACAATATTAAATGTTGATTAACATGGCAAGGGGTGAAGCAAATGATAACTACCTATCTAGGCAAGTTTAAATGAGGCCAGAACAACAAACAATATGGCCGGAAACTCCTCATGCGCATATTATAGATTTGGTACTGTTCTGCCCTAAACCATATTTTAGAGTTGTTAAACATGCAAAGTGATGCCACCAAGATAAAACACACATTTTCCAACCCATTTACATATAAAGTTTAGTGAAAACCAAGTTACGGATATTTAGTTATGAAAAAAATCATTTTAACATGGCATAGGAGCAAATTTAATCAAACATCATTTTAAACATAGATGAAAGTTGCATATTATTAAACTAGATGAAAATCTAAGCAAGTTTCATATTAAGTTTGTTTTAATCTGATGCACGGTTGGAGTTATAAAATGCATGACGTCTAGGGGGTTTCCTGCAAAACTGTTGTCTCTGGGAAAATAGACAAATCTCCAGACAATAAAAAACATTACAGGGCCAAAACTGAGGTGGACTGGGCCTCACCATGGGCCAAGCCCAGTCAGTGGAGGAGCTGGTAGGCCGCCAGCTGGGCCGAGGTGAGGCCGGCCCAGGCGTGTGCGGTCGATCTGGAATCGGTCAGCGCGAGCGACCGAGGAACTCTGCTTGTTTCTGAAGCAGAACGACAGCGGCAGGTTCAGGCTGACGCCGGTGGCACGATGGACTTCGGCGACATGGGTGCAAGGAACGGATGGAGTGCGGCGAGGGAGATGGCCGCCGTTCTCAGGCGTGGAGAGGCACGGCTGGAAACAGGGGCGGCTGGATCCGACCAACAGCGACGACGAGAAGATCCCGGTGGCAGCGGCATGCTCCTGCGGACAGAGAGAGAGAGAGAGAGAGAGAGAGAGAGAGAGAGAGAGAGAGAGAGGCTCGGGTGAGTGGGGAGGAGAGAAGGGAGAAGAAGGACGCGAGGAGAGTGCGGGGAAGGAAAGGGCGACCCTGCTGGAGCTCGTTTTGTCAGGTTCGGGCGGAGGGCGGGGCATCTCCTGCGGTGGCGCTGGTCCATGGCGGCAGGTGGGCGAGGCAAGGCGTTGTTCGGTTCCTGCAGGGGAGGCGAGGTGATGGTGACTCCGGCAGTGCAACTGCTATGGGTTGGAGCTAGGACCTCCACGGTGGCGCTGCGAGACAACAGAGAGAGAGAGAGAGAGAGAGAGAGAGAGAGCGTGAGAGAGAGAGAGATAAAAGAGAGAGCAGGGCACGGCGGGGAACTCATCTCCGGCGAGGTCCGATCTCCGGCGGGGATGAGAAGGCGTCGGGGTCCTCTCCCGCTTAGGATCGAGCGTGGAGGCAGAGGGGGGCCCTCATGGCTGTTGGATGGATGGATTTGTGGATCTGGAGGTGAGCGCTAGTGGTTGGCTTGCTGGTGATCCCGAGGGAAATGGAGAGGGTGCCGGCAGCGTGGGAAATTGGAGGAGAAGGTGGACGAGGGGATCAGGGAGGATCCCGATGTGGGATTCGGTGGAGTGTGGCGGCGGCTGAAAGGGGACAAAAGACCTAGATTTTAGGGTTGCTGCCTAGGGGATAGGTCTATATATATAGCGCTGGATTTTTGGGTAGGGGCTAATCCGTCCCTCCGATCGTAATCGGACAGTCGGGAAAAATAGGCTAGGGAGCCCAAATAAGAAAACGGAGACGTTTTGTAGACATTTGGGGATGATCCGGACCCAACGGTGGCGACTGCCCGGGTCGGGTCCGGGACAGCTTTCGGACGCGCGCGCGAGGAGGGACGCGGTGTGACGAGAGAGGTTAGGTTGGACCTGGCGGTAGGTAGTG
This sequence comes from Triticum dicoccoides, assembly GCF_002162155.2. NCBI lineage: Eukaryota > Viridiplantae > Streptophyta > Magnoliopsida > Poales > Poaceae > Triticum > Triticum dicoccoides. The sequence continues at coordinate 256,036,010 of NC_041382.1, forward strand.
GGCCGTGTAGACGGTCTCGAGCTGAGAGAAGAGAGGGAGGCCCAGCGACTGTTTCCGGAGACCGAAAACATCCGACGTTTTGACCGACTATATTGTCGCTATAGTTAACGGTTGGGCTATTAAACGGACTCCGAATGCGATGAAACTTGGCAGGCGGCCTACTAACAACAAAACGACACCGCACGCCAACTTTCATCCCATTCCGAGAACCTTTTCTGGCCACTTGTAAAATAATATTTCGGACGTGCCGCGGACGCGTGCAAGTGTGTCTGTACTCATAACGGACAACAGAAGGAACGGGGAGGCCGGGACAGATGCAAGTTTCGAAAACATGATGATGCAATGCACATGATGACATGACAAGATGCGGCACGCAAGCAAATGACAAAGCAATAACAGCGAATAACTGGAGGACACCTGGCACATCGGTCTCGGGGCGTCACAACACTCCACCACTACAAGAGGATCTCATCCCGAGATCTAGAATGGCACCGGTGGAAAAAACGGAAGAGGAAGAGAACATGTAAAACTAAGTTGCTTCTTTGACAAATGAGTGAAACCAAAGACCCTTGAGAGGTTGAACAAATTGAAAGAAAGAATACAACGGAGATGAACGAAGTTGAAAACACTCCATTTGAAAAGAGGAACAAGGAAGAACAACTTCGGGCATCACTCTGATTGAAAAGAAAAGGAATTGAAAAAGAACTTGATAAGATGAGAAGATACTTGATGAAATCACAACACACTGCCTATGGAACTATTGAATGAATAGAACAAGGGGTAAGAAAGATCTCATACAGCACTCCGGTTGAAAAGAGGTGAAAGGCTTGATAAAATGAAATAGCTTGAGCATAGGGACACAACACTCCGGTTAAATGGATAAGCATGACAAGAACAAGATCCTGACAAGAACAAGAAGAAGGTTTGAAAAGAGCAACATAACAATGCCTCCGGAAGAAAAGAGAGAATGAAATGGAATGAACAAAGGGAAACAAGATCTTGAGGGAGCACGCTTACAACAAATGCTAGAACGGAGTTGCTGGAAAACCAACAACGAAAAGAACAAGGTTGTAGTGGGCTTATGGAGCACATCTCAAAATTATGAGGTGAAATTCTTCCACTAACGTAAACAATAGATTGGATTGATATAAACGATGAGACGAGAAACTATTTCACCGAGAGGATAAAAGAAGAACTTGGGTCAAACATAAGCTCCATAAATAGCAAGAATCCTTAGGGAAAGCTTTAGGTGAAACATGCCACAAGATAACTCCAACGAAGAGGTTGATGGATTTAAAATATCTCATTCTTAACAACATGTGAATCATGAAGCATGAACTCAAATTATCAAGAATGACATAATACCACCTCCAATGATATGGAAGAAAGAATTGCACTCCGGATTGCAAGATGAAGAAACTTAAGCTCCTTAGAAAAGAATCTTGATGAACGCTTCGAGAAGTAAATAAATCCTTGATGAACCATCATGTATAGCCTCCATGAAGAAACTCCAGTAACAAAATAATAATCACACGAAGGAAAGAGAAGTTGAAAACACAAGGTGAATCCTTGTACCGATTTAGATGAATCTCCGAAATAAGGAATTAGTAACTTGGTTGAGCAAGAATAAGAATTACGTTATGTGTATCCTTCACCTATTTAAATTGATGACAGACAACGGATTTGGCATACTACTTATTCTCGTAGAAAGGATTAAGATAGATATAACATAAACTTGAGAATGTCTTCCATGAATCACCGGTAAGATGAAACAACGAATGAATAGATATGATAAACGAAGGAAGAGAAATCTTGAAAGAACCACCATAAGAATTAAAATAAATGAAGTAAAGGGATGAATCACCAGGATAAGAATTGTGAAAAGAACGAAGATACTTGAGACAATCTAGATACATGTGAACGAAGAGATGACGAATTAATTAGAGAATATTGAATGATGCACCGGTAAGATTTAGAGAAAGAGAGCTGAAAGCTAAAATGATTAATTCTTATGAAATGATGGGCTCCGGGGAAAAGAAAATAGAAAACAACTCATGAAATGCTCCGGATGGATGAAAAGAATTCTCATAATCAAAAAAATTATGAGAGGATGGTCTCGAACTAGAACCACGAAGTGAAGAGAAAAGAGCAAGATTGACAGAAAAATCTTCTTCGATCTTCAAATGATGAGAATGACAACGAGAAACACCACCAAGAATTATTGAGGCACACCGGAATAAAGAATGTAAAAGTTGAGCCAACGATAAGAAAGAATTTGAAAGATCTTGGAGAAAGGCATTTGACTGATGACAATTCATTCTTACGTCAAACTTCGAAAAGAATTTGATGGTAGCTCCGGGAAAATAAGAAGAGTCAGGTAAGATCCTGGAAAAAAGACCTGTGGGTTAGGGCCCACTCAAAAGAAACACCGTTGAAATGATTTAAAAGAGAGGTTGCACCGGTTGAATTAAATGGCTAGCATGAGATAACAATCTCGAAAGAGCTTGAAAGGATTACGAAAGCAGAGTGGAAACACGAATCTTCTGAGATTTCTTGAGCACTCCGGAACAAATGAATAGAGAAGAGTGGATGATTATAAGGTCCACCAGTATGATAAAACTTCTGAAACGAGGAAAGGATATGATCAACACCAAAATCTTGAATTGAATCCACCGTAGATGAAAGGAATGAAGAATGACGAACTTGAGGCTCCGTTAGAATCTTCATGAGCATCACCGGGTAAGAACATTGACGGAAAAGGAATGGAGAGAAATTCACATGCATAAAATGGACAATGAATTAAGAAATCCGAGTCAGGATAAAGGGTGGGAGGGCGCGAAAAAACAAAGGAAATTTGGGACGGATGAAACAAATAACGTTGAGAAGGCTTTGAGTTGATCTTGCGGATGTTGAAATGATCGGAAACACTTGAAGAGAAAGACGCCGGTTGAAAAGGTTTGACATGACAATCTCGATTATCAAGAAGGATTAGTATTCGCATCGGAGTATGAGAACACCATTTGGGGAAGGTATGGAATCAAACACTTGACATTGAAGCAACTTGAATACCACAACTCAAAACAAAACAAAGGATTGGCTTGCAAAATAAGCCGGAACAAACATATGATAGAGATTTCGTCCGAAGTTCTTGTGGTGGGGCCTACACGAGCTTGATCGTACAACACCATCATGTACAAGGCAGTGCACATGACATACGAAGCGTCCTCGAGTCGGCATAGCCAAGGACTCTTTAAGACACAACGAAACCACTGTAAAACCAACCGTGGATAGGCGTAACACTAGACATCGAACCCCAATTTCAAATCATACATCTGTCAGAAAGAAATCCTAGGAGCTACTTGAATTCCCACTTATAAACTCCTGAAATTTTCCAGTTATGGAATCAGGTGTTGGGGATACAGGGGAAGCATAATATCTCACCCAAAACTAGCAAATCCTACATCCAGCTGTATCCATCCTTCAACACATAACCAAGAAACCTTCGGAAATCGCTTACCTCAACCTTCGAAAAGCATCCGTTATACGAGTTATGGCAATACTCCCGAACTCCCGCCCAGTACTGGGTGGCGTCGAGGTTATCTCACCAACAACTGCATAAAAGAGCTTTTCGATGTCGGCAAAACTAAACTCAGGTATTCTAGAACTGCAACGATAAAATTGTGACGACAACACCTCGGATCTCAACTCCCCGGGACACTGCCACAACCCCTAAATGTCAGGAGGCAGCAAGAACAATGTTCTCGTCACAAAACCATCGAAACGATTCCAAGATACCCGCGTGATCCTAAATTTTTTTAGTGCAATTTGAGAAGACAAGAGTCAAAACTCTATGTCAGGATGCCTCACCAGAGCGACGAAGGGACTGACGAGTAAAAAGAAGTCCTAACTGTCTGATATATATAATTCCTAAATGACTCAAAACATTTCTAGACTGAAATAACGCCAACGATTTGATCAAGCAGGGGGCTCCTAAGGTCGGGGAAGGCTCTGATTACCAACTTGTAATGCCCTCGATGCGGCTATATCTCCCACGTGTCGAAGCACGACTTAGAGGCATAACCGCATTGAAAGCAATGTCGCAAGTGAGGTAATCTTCACACAACCCATGTAATACATAAGGGAAAGAGATACATAGTTGGCTTACAATCGCCACTTCACACAATTACATGAATAAAGCATTACATCAACCAAATACACTCATGGTCCGACTACGGAACCAAAATGAAAGAAGACTACCCCAAATGCTACACATATCCCCGATCAACCCCAACTGGGCTCCACTACTGATCAACTAGAACGAAAACAACACAAACGACAAGATCTTCAACAATCTCCTCCTTGAGCTTGGTTGCATCACCTGCACGGTATCATCGGCGCCTGCAAACTGGTTTTGGAAGTATCTGTGAGTCACGGGGACTCAGCAATCTCACACCCTCGCGATCAATACTATTTAAGCTTATAGGTAAGGCAAGGTATGATGTGGAGCTGCAGCAAGCGACTAGCATATTTGGTGGCTAACATATACACAAAAGAGAGCGAGAAGAGAAGGCAAAGCACGGTTGAACAACTATGATCAAGATGTGATCCTAGAAAAACCTACGTCAAGCATTACTCCAACACCGTGTTCACTTCCCGGACTCCGCCGGAAAGAGACCATCACGGTTACACACACGGTTGATGCATTTTAATTAAGTTAAACTTCAAGTTTTCTACAACCGGACATTAACAAATTCCCATCTGCCCTTAACCGCGGGCATGGCTTTCGAAAGTTCAAATCCCTACAGGGTTGTCCCAACTTAGCCCCATCACAAGCTCTCACGGTCAACGAAGGATATTCCTTCTCCCAAGACAATCAGATCAGGCTCGGCATCTAGGTTACAAGACATCCTCGACAATGGTAAAACAAGTCCAGCAACACCGCCCAAATGTGCCGACAAATCCCGATAGGAGCTGCACATATCTCGTTCTCAGGGCACACTCAGATAGGTCAAGCTACAAGTAAAACCAGCCCTCGAGTTTCCCCGAGGTGGCCCCGCAGGCTGCCCGGTTCAGACCAACACTTAGAGAAGCACTGGCCCGGGGGGGTTAAAATAAAGATGACCCTTGGGTCCTTGAAACCCAAGGGAAAAAAGGCTAGGTGGCGAATGGTAAAACCAATGTTGGGCATTGCTGGAGGAGTTTTATTCAAGGCGAACTATCAAGGGGTTCCCATTATAACCCAACCGCGTAAGGAACGCAATACCCGGGAACATAACACCGATATGACGGAAACTAGGGCGGCAAGAGTGGAACAAAACACCAGGCATAAGGCCGAGCCTTCCACCCTTTACCAAGTATATAGATGCATTAATTAAATAAGAGATATTGTGATATCCCAACAAGATATCCATGTTCCAAACATGGAACAAGCTCCAATCTTCACCTGCAACTAACAACGCTATAAGAGGGGCTGAGCAAAGCGGTAACATAGCCAAACAACGGTTTGCTAGGATAAGGTGGGTTAGAGGCTTGGTTCAACAATATGGGAGGCATGATAAGCAAGTGGTAGGTATCGCAGCATAGGCATAGCAAAAGAGCGAGCAACTAGCAAGCAAAGATAGAAGTGATTTCAAGGGTATGGTCATCTTGCCTGAGATCCCACAAGGAAGAAGAACGAGTCCATGAAGAAGACAAACGGACGTAGATGAACGGATCCTCACAACTCCGGAACGAAACCGAAGCTAACGCGAGAAGTAACCCGGAAAGAAACAAAAAACAAAGTAAACAACCATCACATAATCATGGCATGATGCACAATCGAGTATGATGCATGTCCGGTTTAATGAAGCATGGCATGGCAAAGTGCACAAGCAATCCAACAAATTAAGTGGAGCTCAATATGCATCGGGATGCATATTGACAAACACCACATTCAAGTTATTTAGTTCGATCTCATTTATGTACCCAATAATATTAAATGTTGATTAACATGGCAAGGGGTGAAGCAAATGATAACTACCTATCTAGGCAAGTTTAAATGAGGCCGGAACAACAAACAACAAGTCCGGAAACTCCTCATGCGCATATTATAGATTTGGTACTGTTCTTCCCTAAACCATATATTTAGAGTTGTTAAACATGCAAAGTGATGCCACCAAGATAAACTAGACATTTTTCCACCCCATTTACATATAAAGTTTATTAAAAAGCGAGTTACGGATATTTAGTTATGAAAAAAATCATATTAACATGGCATAGGAGCAAATTTAACCAAACAGCATTTTAAACATTTTAAACATAGATGAAAGTTTCATATTATTAAACTAGATGAAAATCTAAGCAAGTTTCATATTAAGTTTGTTTTAATCCGATGCACGGTTGGAGAGTTATAAAATGCATGATGTCTAGGGGGTTTCCTGCAAAACTGCTGTCTCTGGGAAAATAGGCAAATCTCCAGACAATAAAAAAACATTACGGGGTCAAAACTGGGGTGGACTGGGCCTCACCATGGGCCAAGACCAGTCAGTGGAGGAGCTGGTAGGCCGCCAGCTGGGCCGAGGTGAGGCCGGCCCAGGCGTGTGCAGTCGATCTGGAATCGGTCAGCGCGAGCGGCCGAGGCACTCTGCTCGTTTCTGAAGCAGAACGACAATGGCAGGTTCAGGCTGACGCCAGTGGCACGATGGACTTCGGCGACGTGGGTGCAAGGAACGGAGGGAGTGCGGCTAGGGAGATGGCTGCCGTTCTCAGGCGTGGAGAGGCGCGGCTGGAAACAGGGGCGGCTGGATCCGACCAGCATCGACGACGAGAAGATCCCGGCGGCAGCGGCATGCTCCTGTGGACAGAGAGAGAGAGAGGCTCGGGTGAGTGGGGAGGAGAGAAGGGAGAAGAAGGACGCGAGGAGAGCGCGGGGAAGGAAAGGGCGGCCCTGCTGGAGCTCGTTTTGTCAGGTTCGGGCGGCGGACAGTGCATTTCCTGCGGTGGCGCTGGTCCATGGCGGCAGGTGGGCGAGGCAAGGCGTTGTTCGGTTCCTGCAGGGGAGGTGAGGTGATGGTGACTCCGGCAGTGCAGTTGCTACGGGTTGGAGCTAGGACCTGCACGGCGGCGCTCCGAGACAACAGAGAGAGAGAGAGAGTGAGAGAGAGAGAGAGAGAGAGAAAAGAGAGAGCAGGGCACGGCGGGGAACTCATCTCCGGCGAGGTCCGATCTCCAGCGGGGATGAGAAGTCGTCGGGGTCCTCTCCCGCTTGGGATCGAGCGAGGAGGCAGAGGGGGCCCTCATGGCTGTTGGATGGATGGATTTGTGGATCTAGAGGTGAGCGCTTGTGGTTGGCTTGCTGGTGATCCCGAGGGAAATGGAGAGGGTGTCGGCGGCATGGGAAATTGGAGGAGAAGGTGTACGAGGGGACCAGGGAGGATCCCGATGTGGGATTCGGTGGAATGTGGCGGCGGCTGAAAGGGGACAAAAGACCTAGAGTTTAGGGTTGCTGCCTAGGGGATAGGTCTATATATATAGCGCTGGATTTTTGGGTAGGGGCTAATCCGTCCCTCCAATCGTAATCGGACGGTCAGGAAAAATAGGCTAGGGAGCCCAAATAAGAAAATGGAGACGTTTTGTAGACGTTTGGGGATGATCCGGACCCAACGGTGGCGACTGCCCGGGTGGGGTCCGGAATAGCTTTCGAACGCGCGCGCAAGGAGGGACGCGGTGTGACGAGAGAGGTTAGGTTGGACCTGGCGGTAGGTAGTGGGCCGTATAGACGGTCTCGAGCTGAGAGAAGAGAAGAGAGGGAGGCCCGACGACTGTTTCCGGAGACCGAAAACGTCCAACGTTTTGACCGACTATATTGTCGCTATAGTTAACGGTTGGGCTATCAAACGGACTCTGAATGCAATGAAACTTGGCAGGCGGCCTACTAACAACAAAACAACACCGCACGCCAACTTTCATCCCATTCCGAGAACCTCTTCCGGCCAGCTGTAAAATAATATTTCGGACGTGCTACGGACGCGTGCAAGTGTGTCTTTACTCATAACGGACAACGGAAGGAACGGGGAGGCCAGGACAGATGCAAGTTTCAAAAACATGATGATGCAATGCACATGATGACATGACAAGATGCGACACGCAAGAAAATGACAAAGCAATAACAGCGAATAACTGGAGGACACCTGGCACATCGGTCTTGGGGCGTCACATACAAGATGCTGCTAACGCGACACTACGATCAGAGATCCTTCGACGAAACTGTGTGCGATGCCATAATCGCAAACGGTAGTGTAAAAAACCCATCAAAAAAGGTGCAAAACGTTTGTGATGGACGATGCATCAAACACGGTTCTGATTTTAGTTGCGTGTGCAATGCAGGGCATACGGTTCTGCTCAGTTAACCATTTGCGATGAGGAGGAACGAAATAAACAGGCAACTAGATGAAGGTGTGTGCGATGTACAACATACGGTTCACTCGGATGAACTGTTTGTGATTAGGCAACACAAAAGAAACAGGCAGCCAGTTGAACGTGTGTTTGATATACAGCATGCGGTTCACTCGAATGAACTGTTTGCGCTGAGGCAAGAGAACATAAACAGTTCAATATAACAAGATGTTTGTGATACGCCGCAAACATGTCTGCAATCAGAAATGTGTGTGAATACCTATAATAACAGAAACGGTTCCTAGTGTGGTTCGTGCTCATCTGATCATCATCTCATTCTTGTGCTAGCTCGATGTTCCTGAAGGAAATATGCCCTAGAGGCAATAATAAATTTATTATTTATTTCCTTATATCATGATAAATGTTTATTATTCATGCTAGAATTGTATTAACTGGAAACATGATACATGTGTGAATACATAGACAAACAGAGTGTCACTAGTATGCCTCTACTTGACTAGCTCGTTGATCAAAGATGGTTATGTTTCCTAGCCATGGACAAAGAGTTGTCATTTGATTAACGGATCACATCATTAGGAGAATGATGTGATTGACTTGACCCATTCTGTTATCATAGCACTTGATCGTTTAGTTTATTGCTATTGCTTTCTTCATGACTTATAAATGTTCCTATGACTATGAGATTATGCAACTCCCATTTACCGGAGGAACACTTTGTGTGCTACCAAACGTCACAACGTAACTGGGTGATTATAAAGGTGCTCTACAGGTGTCTCCGAAGGTACTTGTTGGGTTGGCGTATTTCGAGATTAGGATTTGTCACTCCGATTGTCGGAGAGGTATCTCTGGGCCCTCTCGGTAATGCACATCACTATAAGCTTTGCAAGCATTGCAACTAATGAGTTAGTTGCGGAATGATGTGTTACAGAACGAGTAAAGAGACTTGCCGGTAACGAGATTGAACTAGGTATTGAGATACCGACGATCGAATCTCAGGCAAGTAACATACCGATGACGAAGGGAACAACGTATGTTGTTATGCGGTTTGACCGATAAAGATCTTCGTAGAATATGTAGGAGCCAATATGAGCATCCAGGTTCTGCTATTGGTTATTGACCGGAGACGTGTCTCGGTCATGTCTACATAGTTCTCGAACCCGTAGGGTCCGCACGCTTAAAGTTCGATGACGGTTATATTATGAGTTTATGTGTTTTGATGTACTGAAGGAGATCGGAGTCCAGGATGAGATCAGGGACATGACAAGGAGTCTCGAAATGGTCGAGACGTAAAGATCGATATATTGGACGACTATATTTGGACATCGGAAAGGTTCCGAGTGATTCGGTTATTTTCGGGAGTACCGGGGAGTTACGGGAATTCGTATTGGGCCTTAATGGGCCATACGGGAAAGGAGAGAAAGGCCTCAAAGGGTGGCCGCACCCCTCCCCATGGGCTGGTCCGAATTGGACTAGGGAGGGGGGCGCCCCCTTCCTTCCTTCTCCTTTTCCCTTCCCTTTCCTTCCCTCCTACTCCTACTACTTAGAAGGGCTCCTAGTTCTACTAGGAAAGGGGAAATCCTACTCCCGGTGGGAGTAGGACTCCCCTAGGGCGCGCCGTAGAGAGGGCCGGCCCTCCCCCTCCTCCACTCCTTCATATACGGGGGCAGGGGGCACCCCAAAGACACAACAATTGATCTCTTGATCTCTTAGCCGTGTGCGGTGCCCCCCTCCACCATAATCCACCACGGTCATATCGTAGCAGTGCTTAGGCGAAGCCCTGTGTCGGTAGAACATCATCATCGTCACCACGCCATCGTGCTGACGGAACTCTCCCTCAAAGCTCAGCTGGATCGGAGTTCGAGGGACGTCATCGAGTTGAACGTGTGCAGAACTCGGAGGTGCCGTGCATTCGTTACTTGATTGGTCGGATCGTGAAGACATACGACTACATCAACCGCGTTATGCTAATGCTTCCGCTTTCAGTCTACGAGGGTACGTAGACAACACTCTCCCCTCTCGTTGCTATGCATCACCATGATCTTGCGTGTGCGTAGGAAATTTTTGAAATTACTACGTTCCACAACAGTGGCATCCGAGCTAGGTTTTATGCGTTGATGTAATATGAATGAGTAGAACATAAATGAGTTCTGGGCGATATAAGTCATACTGCTTACTAGCATGTCACACTTTGGTTCGGCGGTATTGTTGGATGAAGCGGCCCGGACCGACATTACGCGTACGCTTACACGAGACTGGTTTTACTGCCGTGCTATGCACACAGGTGACTAGCGGGTGTCAGTTTCTCCAACTTTAGTTGAACCGAGTGTGGCTACGCTCGGTCCTTGCGAAGGTTAAAACAACACCAACTTTACAAACTATCATTGTGGTTTGGATGCGCAGGTAAGAACGGTTCTTGCTAAGCCCTTAGCAGCCACGTAAAACTTGCAACAACAAAGTAGAGGACGTCTAACTTGTTTTTGCAGGGCATTTTATGATATGATATGGTCAAGACATGATGAGATATAAATTGTTGTATATGATGATCATGTTTTGTTGAAGTTATCAGCAATTGGCAGAAGCCTTATGGTTGTCTCTTTATTGCATAAGATGCAAGCACCAAATAATTGCTTTACTTTATCGCTATGCGATAGCAATAGTTGCAAGAGCAATAGTTGGTGCGACGACCATGTGATGACACATTGATATAGATCAAGATGATGGAGATCATGGTGTCATGCCGGTGACGATGGAGATCATGACGATGCTTTGGAGATGGAGATCAAAAGCACAAGATGATGATGGCCATATCAAGTCACATATTATGATTGCATGTGATGTTTATCTTTTATACATCTTATTTTGCTTAGTTCGGCGGTAGCATTATAAGATGATCTCTCACTAAATTTCAAGATAAAAGTGTTCTCCCTGAGTATGCACCGTTGCCAAAGTTCATCATGCCCAGACACCACGTGATGATCGGGTGTGATAAGCTCTACGTCCATCTACAACGGGTGCAAGCTAGTTTTGCACACGCAGAATACTCAGGTTAAACTTGACGAGCCTAGCATATGCAGATATGGCCTCGGAACACTGAGACCGAAAGGTCGAGCGTGAATCATATAGTAGATATGATCAACATAGTGATGTTCACCATTGAAAGCTACTCCATTTCACGTGATGATCGGTTATGGTTTAGTTGATTTGGATCACGTGATCACTTAGATGATTAGATGGATGTCTATCTAAGTGGGAGTACTTAAGTAATATGATTAATTGAACTTTAATTTATCATGAACTTAGTCCTGGTAGTATTAGCATATCTATGTTGTAGATTAATAGCTCGCGATGTTGCTCCCCGTTTAATTTTTATATGTTCCTAGAGAAAACTAAGTTGAAAGATGTTAGTAGCAATGATGCGGATTGGATCCGTGATCTGAGGTTTATCCTCATTACTGCACAGAAGAATTATGTCCTTGATGCACCGCTAGGTGACAGACCTATTGCAGGAGCAGATACAGACGTTATGAACATTTGGCTAGCTCAATATGATGACTACTTGATAGTTTAGTGCACCATGCTTAAACGGCTTAGAATCGGGACTTCAAAGACGTTTTGAACGTCATGGACCATATGAGATGTTCCAGGAGTTGAAGTTAATATTTCAAGCAAATACCCGAGTTGAGAGATATGAAGTCTCCAACAAGTTCTATAGCTAAAAGATGGAGGAGAATATCTCAAGCAGTGAGCATGTGCTCAGATTGTCTGGGTACTACAATAGCTTGAATCAAGTGGAAGTTAATCTTCCAGATAAAATAGTGATTGATAGAATTTTCTGGTCACCATCACCAAGTTAGTAGAACTTCGTGATGAACTATAGTATGCAAGGGATGACGAAAACAATTCCCAAGCTATTCGTGATGCTGAAATCGACGAAGGTAGAAATCAAGAAAAGCATCAAGTGTTGATGGTTGACAAGACCACTAGTTTCAAGAAAAGGGCAAAGGGAAGAAGGGGAACTTCAAGAAGAAAAGCAAGCAAGTTGCTGCTCAGGAGAAGAAACCCAAGTCTGTACCTAAGCCTGAGAGTAAGTGCTTCTATTGCAAAGGGACTGGTCACTGCAAGCGGAACTGCCCCAAGTATTTGGCGGATAAGAAGGATGACAAAATGAACAAAGGTATATTTGATATACATATTATTGATGTGTATTTAACTAGTGTTCGTAGCAACCCCCTGGTATTTGATACTTGTTCAGTTGCTAAGAGTAGTAACTCGAAACGGGAGTTGCAGAATGAACAGAGACTAGTCAAGGGTGAAGTGACGATGTGTGTTGGAAGTGGTTCCAAGATTGATATGATCATCATCGCACACTCCCTATACTTTCGGGATTAGTGTTGAACCTAAATAAATGTTATTTGGTGTTTGCGTTGAGCATGAATATGATTTGATCATGTTTATTGCAATACGGTTATTCATTTAAGTTAGAGAATAATTGTTGTTCTGTTTACATGTATAAAATCTTCTATTGTTATACACCCAATGAAAATGGTTCATTGGATCTCGATCGTAGTGATACACATATTCATAATATTGAAGCCAAAAGATGCAAAGTTAATAATGATAGTGCAACTTATTTGTGGCACTGCCGTTTAGGTCATATTGGTGTAAAGCGCATGAAGAAACTCCATGCTGGTGGGCTTTTGGAATCACTTGATTATGAATCAGTTGATGCTTGCGAACCATGCTTCATGGGCAAGATGACTACGACTCCGTTCTCCGGAACAATGGAGCGAGCAACAGATTTTTTGGAAATCATACATACTGATGTATGTGTTCCGATGAATATTGAGGCTCACGGCAGGTATCATTATTTTCTGATCTTCACAGATGATTTGAGGAGATATGAGTATATCTACTTGATGCAACACAAGTCTGAAATATTTGAAAAGTTCAAAGAATTTCAGAGTGAAGTGGAGAATCATCGTAACAAAAATAAAAGTTTCTATGATATGATCGCAGAAGTAAAATATTTGAGTTACGAGTTTGGCCTTCAGTTAAAACAATGTGAAATAGTTTCACTACTCACGCCACTTGGAACACCACAGTGTAATGGTGTGTCGGAACGTCATAACCGTACTTTATTAGATATAGTGCGATCTATGATGTCTCTTACCGATCTACCACTATCGTTTTGGGGTTATGCATTAGAGACAGCTACATTCACGTTAAATAGGGCACCATCTAAATCCGTGGAGATGACACCGTATGAGCTGTGGTTTGGCGAGAAACCTAAGATGTCGTTTTTTAAAGTTTGGGACTGTGATGCTTAAGTGAAAAAGTTTCAACATGATAAGCTCAAACCCAAATCAGAGAAGTAAATCTTCGTAGGATACCCAAAAGAAACGGTTGGGTACACCTTCTATCACAGACCCGAAGGCAATATATTCGTTGCTGAGAATGGATCCTTTCTAGAGAAGGAGTTTCTCTCGAAAGAAGGTAGTGGGAGGAAAGTAGAACTTGATGAGGTAACTGTACCTGCTCCCTTATTGGAAAGTAGTTCATCACAAAAATCTATTCCTGTGACTACTACACCAATTAGTGAGGAAGCTAATTATGATGATCATGTAACTTCAGATCAAGTTACTACCGAACCTCGTAGGTAAACCAGAGTGAGATCCGCACCAGAGTGGTACGGTAATCCTGTTTTGGAGGTCATGTTACTTGACCATGACGAACCTATGAATTATGAGGAAGCGATGATGAGCACAGATTCCGCAGAATGGCTTGAGGCCATGAAATCTGAGATGAGATCCATGTATAAGAACAAAGTATGGACTTTGATTGACTTGCCCAAAGATCGGCGAGCCACTGAGATTAAATGGATCTTCAAGAGGAAGACGGACGCTGATAGTGGTGTTACTATCTACAAAGCTAGAATTGTCACAAAAGGTTTTCGACAGGTTCAAGGTGTTGACTACGATGAGAGTTTCTCACTCATATCTATGCTTAAGTCTGTCTGAATCATGTTAGCAATTGCCACATTTTATGAAATCTGGCAAATGGATAAACAAAACTACATTCCTTAATGGATTTATTAAAGAAGAGTTGTATATGATGCAACAAGAAAGTTTTGTCAGTCCTAAAGGTGCTAACAAAATATGCAAGATCCAGCGATCCATCTATGGACTGGTGCAAGCATCTCGGAGTTGGAATATACGCTTGGATAAGTTGATCAAAGCATATAGTTTTATACAGACTTGAAGTGAAGCCTGTATTTACAAGAAAGTGAGTGGGAGCACTACAGCATTTCTGATAAGTATATGTGAATGACATATTGCTGATCGGAGATAATGTAGAATTACTCTACAAAGCATAAAGGAGTGTTTGAAAGGAGTTTTTGAAAGAAAGACCTCGGTGAAGCTGCTTACATATTGAGCAACAAGATCTATAGAGATAGATCAAGATGCTTGATAAGTTTTCAATGAACCTTGACAAGATTTTGAAGTAGTTCAAAATGGAACAGTCAAAGAAAGAGTTCTTGCCTGTGTTACAAGGTGTGAAGTTGAGTAAGACTCAAAACCCGACCATGGTAGAAGATAGAGAGGGAATGAAAGTCATTCCCTATGCCTTGCCATAGGTTCTATAAAATATGCCATGCTGTGTAACAGATCTATTGTATACCCTACACTGTTTTTGGCAAGGGAGTACAATAGTGATTTAGGAGTAGATCACTAGACAGCGGTAAAATTATCCTTAGTGGAACAAGGATATTTTTCTCGATTATGGAGGTGACAAAAAGGTTCGTCGTAAAGGGTTACGTCAATGCAAATTTTGACACTGGTCCAGATGACTCTAAATCTCTATCTAGATACATATTGAAAGTGGGAGCAATTAGCTAGAATAGCTCTGTGCAGAGCATTGTTGACATAGAAATTTGCAAAATACTTAAGGATCTGAATGTGGCAGACCCGTTGACTAAACTTCTCTCACAAGCAAAACATGATCACACCTTAGTACTCTTTGGGTTTTAATAAAATAGTGATGTGAACTAGATTATTGACTCTAGTAAACCCTTTGGGTGTTGGTCACATGACGATGTGAACTATGGGTGTTAATCACATGGTGATGTGAATTATTGGTGTTAAATCATATGGCGATGTGAACTAGATTATTGACTCTAGTGCAAGTGGGAGACTAAAGGAAATATGCCCTAGAGACAATAATAAAGTTATTATTTATTTCCTTATATCATTATAAATGTTTATTATTCATGCTAGAATTGTATTAACCGGAAACATGATACATGTGTGAATACATAAACAAGCAGAGTGTCACTAGTATGCCTCTACTTGACTAGCTCGTTGATCAAAGATGGTTATGTTTCCTAGCCATAGACAAAGAGTTGTCATTTGATTAACGGGATCACATCATTAGGAGAATGATGTGATTGACTTGACCCATTCTGTTATCATAGTACTTGATCGTTTAGTTTATTGCTATTGCTTTCTTCATGACTTATAAATGTTCCTATGACTATGAGATTATGCAACTCCCATTTACCGGAGGAACACTTTGTGTGCTACCAAACGTCACAACGTAACTGGGTGATTATAAAGGTGCTCTACAGGTGTCTCCGAAGGTACTTGTTGGGTTGGCGTATTTCGAGATTAGGATTTGTCACTCCGATTGTCGGAGAGGTATCTCTGGGCCCTCTCGGTAATGCACATCACTGTAAGCTTTGCAAGCATTGCAACTAATGAGTTAGTTGCGGAATGATGTGTTACAGAACGAGTAAAGAGACTTGCCGGTAACGAGATTGAACTAGGTATTGAGATACCGATGATCGAATCTCAGGCAAGTAACATACCGATGACGAAGGGAACAACGTATGTTGTTATGCGGTTTGACCGATAAAGATCTTCGTAGAATATGTAGGAGCCAATATGAGCATCTAGGTTCCGCTATTGGTTATTGACCGGAGACGTGTCTCGGTCATGTCTACATAGTTCTCGAACCCGTAGGGTCCGCACGCTTAAAGTTCGATGACGGTTATATTATGAGTTTATGTGTTTTCATGTACCGAAGGAGATCGGAGTCCCGGATGAGATCGGGGACATGACAAGGAGTCTCGAAATGGTCGAGACGTAAAGATCGATATATTGGACGACTATATTTGGACATCGGAAAGGTTCCGAGTGATTGGGTTATTTTCGGGAGTACCGGGGAGTTACGGGAATTCGTATTGGGCCTTAATGGGCCATACGGGAAAGGAGAGAAAGGCCTCAAAGGGTGGCCGCACCCCTCCCCATGGGCTGGTCTGAATTGGACTAGGGAGGGGGCGTGCCCCCTTCCTTCCTTCTCCTTTCCCCTTCCCTTTCCTTCCCTCCTACTCCTACTACTTGGAAGGACTCCTAGTTCTACTAGTAAAGGGGAAATCCTACTCCCGGTAGGAGTAGGACTCCCCTAGGGCGCGCCATAAAGAGGGCCGGCCCTCCCCCTCCTCCACTCCTTTATATACGGGGGCAGGGGGCACCCCAAAGACACAACAATTGATCTCTTGATCTCTTAGCCGTGTGCGGTGCCCCCCTCCACCATAATCCACCTCGGTCATATATCGTAGCGGTGCTTAGGCGAAGCCCTGCGTCAGTAGAACATCATCATCGTGACCACGCCGTCGTGCTGACGGAACTCTCCCTCAAAGCTCGGCTGGATCGGAGTTCGAGGGACGTCATCAAGTTGAACGTGTGCAGAACTCAGAGGTGCCGTGCGTTTGGTACTTGATCGGTCGGATCGTGAAGACATACGACTACATCAACTGTGTTGTGCTAACGCTTCCGCTTTCGGTCTACGAGGGTACGTAGACAACACTCTCCCCTCTCGTTGCTATGCATCACCATGATCTTGCGTGTGTGTAGGAAAATTTTGAAATTACTACGTTCCCCAACAATTCCTTCTATGCGAAGTTTCCATTAATTGATGGTATTTTATGAACACGCTACCGTTTCTCGCCATTTCCTCACCTGTTTCCTGCCACCCAACGATATTGCGCATAGGCGGCGTGCGACACACAGAGGCGACAAGCGCAGCCTGTATCACACCCACCTTGTCCAAGCATGCCAACCCACCAAAGCGTCGCCTCTGCCATCAACCTCGTCGACAAGGAAAACGAGCAGGCGCCATGGCCCGTCGAGGCCGAGGGGCTCCCCAGATAGGTTTGCAAGATAATAAAGAGCAAGTAAATAAAAGGTAAGAAGCAATAAATTAAATATAGCGAGTGTGGAAAAGTGGTGGTAGGAGTTGCGAAATTGCCCCTAAGCAATTGACTACTTTACTAGACCGATAGCAAGTTTCATGTGGGAGAGGCCACTGCTAGCATGTCATCCCTTACTTGGAATTCTATGCACTTTTGATTGGAACTATTAGCAAGCATCCGCAACTACTAACGTTCATCAAGGTAAAACCCAACCGTAGCATTAAGATATATTGGTCCCCCTTCAGTCCCGTATGCATCAATTTCTATGCTAGGCTGAAGCTTCTGTCACCCTTGCCCTCCAATACATAGTCCTATCAACATACAACTAACCCTATGGTGTGATCCACGCGTGCGCTCATATGATGGGCACCAAAGGACAACAACATAACCACAAGAAAATTAAATCAATCATAGCAATTCATCAACTACCGATAGGACAACGAAAATCTACTCAGACATCATAGGATGGCAACACATCACTGGATAATAATATTAAGCATAAAGCACCATGTTCAAGTAGAGGGTACATCGGGTTGCGGGAGAGTGGACCGCTGTAGATAGAGGGGGGAAGGTGATGGAGATGTTGGTGAAGATGGCGGAAGTGTTGGTGTAGATCGCGGTGATGATGATGATGGCCACGGCAGCGTTCCGGCGCCACCGGAAGAGAAGGGGAGAGGGGGGCCCTTCATATTCTTTTTCCTTGACCTCCTCCCTAGATGGGAGAAGGGTTTCCCCTCTGGTCCTTGGCCTCCATGGCATGGGAGGGGCGAGAGCCCCTCCGAGATTGGATTCGTCTCTTTGTCTCTCTCTGTTTCTGCGTTTTCAGATTCTACCCTTTCACCGTTTCTTATATTCCCGGAGATCCATAACTCTGATTGGGCTGAAATTCTAACACAATCTCTATCCGGATATTAGCTTTCTTGCGGCGAAATAAGGGCATCAACCGCCTTACGGGGTGGCCACGAGGGTCAGGGGCGCGCCCCCTACCACGGGGCCCCCTCGGGTATCGTCTCGTGTGGATTTTTCTTCCCAAAAATCACATATATTCCAAAAAAATCTCCGTCAGTTTTTATCCTGTTTGTACTCCGTTTGATATGGATATTCTGCGAAACAAAAAACATGCAACAAACAGGAACTAGCACTGGGCACTGGATCAATATGTTAGTCCCAAAAATAGTATAAAAAGTTGCCAAAAGTATATGAAAATTGAATAATATTGGCATGGAACAGTAAAAAATAAGAGATACGACGGAGGCGTATTAGCATCCCCAAGCTTAATTCCTGCTCGTCCTTGAGTAGGTAAATGATAAAAAGATAATTTTTGATGTGGAATGCTACCTAGCATAATCTTGATCATGTATCTAATCATGGCATGAATATTAAGATACGAGTGATTCAAAGCAATAGTCTATCATTTGACATAAAAACAATAATACTTCAAGCCTACTAATAAATCAATCATTTTTTTCAAAATAACATGGCCAAAGAAAGTTATCCCTACAAAATCATATGGTCTGGCTATGCTCCATGTTCACCACACAAAATATTCAAATCATGCACAACCCCAATGACAAGGCAAGCAATTGTTTCATACTTTTGATGTTCTCAAACCTTTTCAACTTTCACGCAATACATGAGCGTGAGCCATGGATATAGCAGCATAGGTGGAATAGAATGGTGGTTGTGGAGAAGACAAAAAAGAGAAGATAGTCTCACATCAACTAGGCGTATCAATGGGCTATGGAGATGCCCATCAATAGATATCAATGTGATTGAGTAGGGATTGCCATGCAACAAATGCACTAAGAGCTATAAGTGTATGAATGCTCAGACTAAAAACTAAGTGGGTGTGCATCCAACTTGCTTGCTCATGAAGTCCTCGGGCGTTTGAGGAAGCCCATCATCTAAATATACAAGCCAAGTTCTATAATGAAAATTCCCACTAGTATATGAAAGTGATAACTCAAGAGTCTCTCTATATGAAGAACATGGTGCTACTCTGAAGCACAAGTGTGGTAAAAGGATAGTAACATTGCCCCTTCTCTCTTTTTCTCTCATTTTTTTTTTTTTTATTTTTTGGTGGGATTCTTTGGCCTCTTTTTTTATTTGGGCTTCTTTGGCCTCTTTTATTTATTTTTAAAGTACGGAGTCTCATCTCAACTTGTGGGGGAATCATAGTCTCCATCATCCTTTCCTCACCAGGGCAATGCTCTAATAATGATGATCATCACACTTTTATTTACTTACAACTCAATATTACAACTCGATACTAGAAGAAAGATATGACTCTATATGAATGCCTCCGGCGGTGTACCGGGATGTGCAATGATCTAGCGTAGCAATGACATCGAAAAACATACAAGCCACGAAAACTTCATGCTAGCTATCTTACGATCATGCAAAGCAATATGACAATGAATGCTCAAGTCATGTATATGATGATGATGGAAGTTGGATGGAAATATATCTCGGAATGGCTATGGAAATGCCATGATAGGTAGGTATGGTGGCTGATTTGAGGAAGGTATGTGGTGGGTTTATGGTACCGGCGAAAGTTGCGTGATACTAGAGAGGATAGCAATGATGGAGGGGTGAGAGTGCGTATAATCCATGGACTCAACATTAGTCATAAAGAACTCACATACTTATTGCCAAAATCTATTAGTCATTGAAAAAAGTACTACACGCATGCTCCTAGGGGGATAGATTGTTAGGAAAAGACCATCGCTCGTCCCTGACCGCCACTCATAAGGAAGACAATCAATAAATACCTCATGCTCCGACTTCATTACATAACGGTTCACCATACGTGCATGCTACGGGAATCACAAACCTCAACACAAGTATTTCTACTAATCCACAACTACCCACTAGCATGAATCTAATATCACCACTACAACAAAAACCCACCTATAACAACGCATATCTAGCAACGAAAGTCGAGATGCATTGAGTTAAACAAACCTCCCACCTCCCCATGAAGGATAACCTCCCTGTATCCACCTCGGTCCAAATATCACGCAACCAACACGCAGCCAAGCAGGAAAAAAAAGAACCCAATCTCTTATCTCCCCACCACCTCTCTCCCCGATTCACATCTCCCACCCAAGCTCCACCACAACGCCGCTGCCGTCGCCGCCTCTGATTCGAGGAAACTCCGGTGCTCCCCTTCACCACGCCTCACCAGCTCGTACCCCCTCTTGTTCTCCTCTGGCCCCGCCCCCAACCCCCACCGCCACGACATCCTCCACGCCTCTGCATGGCGCGACGGTTCATTGTTGTAGCTCATGTGCTCAGCCCATCAATCCCACTTCCACACGCGATCGGCTACCGGCTAGGCTTGATGGCGCTGTTCCACCTTGGCTACCTCGACTCCGATGTGACGGTTTAGTAAGGCACCCTCCCCTCTGCTCTTGCCCTGCCGCTGCTTTGTGGCATGGCATCTTGCCATGGATAATTCTTTGCCGGCCATTATGACAATGATTAATGCTGCCTTATCACTTGCCTGATCCGCCTTTGTGGGTGCTGGCTTGCACCGACAGCTACACCACTCCATGGTTTGTATTCCTCACTATTCTCATATGTGCACAGAAATACTGCTACCTAGGGGTAATTCAGTCATCTGGGTGTACGCATACAAGTGATTCACCACATGGCTGTATGTGTTGATTCAGGAAAATGTGTGCGTTCTCTTTTTCTAAATAGTTCTATCTTGTGATACATTAGATTTTAATTTTTCATGTAGCTATGTGTGTGGATAATTAATTAATATATCCATGAAGATGATTAGACTGTCAATTGAATAAGTTGATAGTATCTCTGGATATCCTAGCTGTTAGTTTCTGACTATTTATAAAAACCATTCCTTCTAGTATCATTTAATAGGTGACCACTATTATGTACAACATCATGATTTTTTTTCGAGAAAGAAAACAAATATCTTCTTATCGGTGTTATGAAACCTTACTGATTTCCTTGTAATAATCTATGAATAAGCCCCACATGCATCTCTACGTCCTATTATTTCTCTTTATCTTTATTTCATAATCCTTAATTTCATCTCTCCTTGCTAGTTCTGAAATTGACTTCGCATCAGCCAACATTTGTCTGTTTATTCTTTCTCTTAACACGTAAATCCTCAGGTTCAGAATGATGATACTAGCTAGTGCTTATGGTATCACTTATGATCCACTGATTTAGATATGTAAAACTTAAATGTTCTTGCAAGTACTTATGAAGCGAATCCATCATTCTTTGCAGTGCCAAAATTTCTTACATATTCATCTTTGGGAGAAATATCAAGGCATATAGTGGGCTACTTCTGCAAAAGGAGGTACGACAGCATGATTCCAGCTGGGTAGTAAACATGTAGGTCATTTCCATGACATTATCTGCAATGTAATTTAAAAACCGAGGTTGAAAAAGTTTGTGTATTCATAATTCAGATTTGTCTTATTCCCAAGCATCTATATAAATTAAAATCATGTGAAAACATACTTGTTATCATTTAATAGAACCACCTGATTTAGCTTTGTGGGAATTATGTTCTCTCAACCTAAAATAGCACGGACACGGGGACGGAATGACGGGGATACGCATACAAGGACACGTGATACATTATTTTTCAAAAACAGTCGTTCGGGGATACGGTGAGTATATATAAAATAAATAAGAAATATACAGAGTCAAAATAGAAAAAAACAATGAAACACTGCTGGGTCTGGATCCCACAGAGGATAGTTCGTATCTACGAACACCAGGGACCAGGCTGTCCTTTGATCTCACCCACGGACGGGTGGCCCCGGGGGTGGCGCTCCCTGATGCCATGCTCCCTAGAAACAAGTAGAAATCATTCAAGCGAGCACAACATGGGGAAGCAAGTAGCAGCCTCTCAATTGAAGGAAATCATGTCACAAATATGAAGAGGTTGAGGAGAGGTTGTTGGCCTTGGGGTTACCTGCTCGAGTGTGGTTGCCTCCGAGAGCAGAAGCTGCTAGGGGTGGTGGTCGAGTCCAGGTGGCGGCGACGCGTTCGCTGCTGGTTAACAGCAGGTCCTTCATTATGTGGCGTGCGTGCGTACGAGTTTGTATTGTGCCGAGGCTATTATTGGGCCTCCTGAGTCCCTCAACGTATCCCAGCCGTATCGATGCTTTTTTCTATTTTTTTAAATTCAGAATCATGGGATGCTGCGGGATACGTGTATCCCAGCTTATCCAGGCGTGTTGCCGTATCCCGCTGTACTAGGACATCAAATCGGCAGATTTTGCCGTATCCATGCTTTGTAGCTCTCAACTTCAAGTACTTCTAGAAATTTGAAAATCTCTACATTTATATGTATTATTTTGAGAACTACAGATCTTTCTTTGCAATCAAGGATGCTATATTTGCCGATGTACATAGTTTTTGGCATGTACCTCACTGTATCTTCATTATATTCTTTGTAAGGTGTTTAACACGTTTAACATAAGGACGCTCTTTTCAAAAGGCCCTCTTTTCTCCGTCTATATAGCATAGTGCTATGGCTAGGACTGTAAAAAGTGATCAAATTATGATATTTCATAGCTCTTTAGAGGTGATGATATATGTTGGATGACGAAACAAGGATATTGTTCTGGTGCTTGCTTCGACTTGGGTGTTCAGAGAAGTGAAACTTTAACTAATCTGTTTAGGGAAGCAACATATTGCATTTAAATTGAAGCTTCCTCTATGATATGGAGATGCAATCATCCATCTAAAGACAAGGTATGCTCATTTCTCTATTGTATGAATTCAACATGGCTGAGCAACAATTTATTTGCTCATACTTTTTTCAATATTAATGCTTATTGCAGTTCCTGCTTAGCTTGGGAAATCCAAAGAAGAATGTTGCCCTTGCTACACTCCAGAGCACTGACCTATAATATAAAACAAAAAACTATGGGTGTTGACTTGGTACTCCCTCCGGGAGTAACTGTTTCTTGGTTGACATAACCACTAAAACAAAATTATTAGTCATATAGTAAGATTAACTATCACATGTCCTCCAACCTTTATATGTTGCTCTTTTGTTTAAATTTTACTTCCCTGTTAATTGATTTTCTTTGATGGTACCTTGCTATTCTCATTTCTTTGTTGTTGTAGATTGCCAAGATAAATCGATGATGCATGGCTCAGAAGTTGATTACAAGATCGAGAAGGTGGCTACTACTAGATAGTTTCAGATTATGTTTTGGAATGTAATTTTTAGGGTCAATGTTTCAAACACTATGTGTTTAGATGGCTGAGTCATTCAGTGCAAGGTTGAGAATCAGACTATTACTAGATAGTTTCACATATTGTAATCTGTGTATCATGTTCTTTGTAAAGCAATCAAGTTGATTTAATATATAATTGACCTTTCTCATTGTTATGTTTGTGTCTCCTATGCATTATCAACATTAATGCAATAAGTTCTAGATGCTAATATACAAAATACCATTAATTATCCAAGCAATACGATAATTCTTCTAGGCATTACAATACGCATATGAAGTGTTGTTGTGCTCTAGCTCTATATGTTGCTATCTTACAACACTTATTTATGTCGTTTACCAACGCATGTATATATGTTGGTGTAGACCTTTGCAACGCCACCAATGGCAACGCATTTTAATCCGTTGGTGTAGACCTTAGCAACGCTTATATGGACATACGACAACACATTGATGCGTTGCCAAAGGGGGGTTCTTGTTGTAGTGCACCATCTTTATATCACAAAACTATTGCAAGGAATCAACCATATCATATTCAGTGATCTACAAGTTTTATGTAGGAATTTATGACTAACCATGTGAATGACCAATTCCTGTCATCTCTCTAAATAGATATAAGTGAAGAAAGAGAGTTTAAATCTTTCTACAAAAGATACGCCCACGCTCTAACAAATATAAGTGAAGCAAAAGAGCATTCTACAAATGGCGGTTTTCTATGTAAAGAGAAACAGGCAATCCAAACTTCAAATGATATAAGCGAAGCACATGAAGCATTCTATAAAGCCATACTCAAAAGATATAAGTGAAGTGCAATGAGCATTCTAAAAACCAACCAAGGACTATCTCATACCAGCATGGTGCATAAAAGAAAAATGAAAACTAAATGCAAAAGACACTCCAAGATTTACACATATCACATGAATGAAACGAATCCGAAAACATACCGATATTTGTTGAGCTTAGACACTTGAGTCTCCTTGAATATTTACTTGGGGTTCCTAGGGCATCCCCAAGCTTGAGCTCTTGCCTCTCTTCCTTCTTCTCACATCGAGACCTTCTCGATCATCGAACACTTCATCCATACAAAACTTCAACAGAAAACTTGGTAAGATCCGTTAGTATAATAAAGCAAATCACTACTCTAAGTACTGTTGCAAACCAATTCATATTTTGTTTTTGAATTGTGTCTAGTGTAATATAACTTTTTCATGGCTTAATCCATAGATATGAATTGATAGTTTCATCAAAACGAGCAAACTATGCATCAAAAACAGAATCTGTCTAAAACAGAACAGTCTGTAATAATATGAACATTCACCATACTTATGATACTTGAAAAATTCTACCAAAATTATGAAAAATAAACAATTTGTATATAAAGACAGTGGAAAAAGAATCAGAACTATTTGACGTTCCAGCTGAAAATGTAAAATCGCGCACTACAGCCAAAGTTTCTGTCCTGCACCATACAAACCATCAAGCAAATGTAAACATCCTAAAGTCAAACCTTGGCACATTATTTTTATAATAAAATGGAATTTTACAAGGGGATAAATACTTTTGTTAAAAAATTTCTGTAATCAAGATTCACAAAGTTGCCGTGAGCATGAACAAAGTTCAAGGAGCTCTCCCACTTCAACAATGCTTGTCTTTCTCACTTTCGCTTTCCTTTTTGAAAAAGTTTTGGATTCCCCTCTTTATTTTTGTTGTTTTAAAACTATATGAAAGCACTCAACAGAAATAAATGACTCTCTAAAACTTCCGGTTTGTCTCCCTGGCAGCGCTTTCTTTAAAGCCATTAAGCTAGGCATATAGTGCTCAAGTAGTGAATCCACCCGGATCCCAAGGTATATCAAAGCCAATTTTAATTAGCAATGATTTGTAATTTAGTAGTGAGCACAAAGCAACATATATCATGTAATGACGAAGTCTAACTCTCTTCCTATGCATCGGCATGTCATAAAAGAATAATTCTTGCACACATAGTAAAGGCCAATGCATAGTATAAACAATTTCTTGCAATTTTATCATGTGGGAAACATAGAGAGGTGGAGATATAGTTCCTCTCTCATAATAATTGCAAGTAGGAGCAGCAAGCACATGCATATTATATCTATCAAAATTATCATGTGTAATAGTAAAACGCAACCCATCAATATAATCCTTAATAAGTGCAAACTTTTCCGATATAGTGTAGTCGGGAGAATTCAAAAATATAATAGGACTATCATGCATGGGTGCAATAGCAACAATTTCATGTTTAACATAAGGAACTATAGCAAGTTCATCTCCATAAGCATAATTCATATTGGCATCTTAGCCACAAGCATAGCAAGCATCATCAAAAAGGGATATTTCAAGAGAATCAATGGGATCATAACAATCATCATAGAAATCATCCTTCGGTAAGCACGAAGAGAAATTAAACAATGTATGAGTTGAACAGTTACTCTCATTAGAAGGTGGGCACGGGTAGCTAATCCGCTCTTCCTCCTTTTGTTCTTTGCTCTCCTCCTCATCTTTTTCATCCAATGAGCTCATAGTTTCATCAATTTCTTCTTCCATAGACTCCTGCAAAATATTAGTCTCTTCTTGGACAGTGGGGTAGTCCTCAATATCTGGTTCAACATAGGCATTAGAAGCATAATTATCATAGCAATATTTAAGTATGGCAAAATTTTCAGATTTGTAAAGAGTAGCATCATACGTTTCAATCAAAGAAGCAATTTCATAAGCACCCTTAAAAGCAACAAATTCTTCAATTTGTTGAACATCATAGTAATTATAAACACCCTTAGCATACGAAGATACGATTCCATTATCACTAAACTCACATTGATAGGGAAGGTGTTTCTTAGGGTTTTCAGAACAACAAGTAATATCATATATTTCGCATAAATTCCAAGCATAGCAGTGCAAACGATGAATTTGACCCAGTAAAATTTTCCCTTTTTCAGATATTCGGTTCGCACATAACAAGCATGCTCATCTAAAGATTTGCCCTCAACTAATGTAGTTGGGGTTTCAGCACGAGCAATTAGGGATCAAAGACGATCCAAGTAATAAGCTTCAGTAGTGTGATAGATTTTGAGTGGTTCTTCAACCATTGGTTTAGTAGGTACAACTAATTTTTTTGGTATTTTGTGTTTCCTACCCATAACTAAAGATAGAAAACAACTAAGAACAACAAATAAAAATTACTTAGTGATAAAGCAAACAAGCACACACGAGAATATTCACCCCACGCTATTGCTGCCCGGCAACGGCGCAAGAAAAAGGTCTTGATAACCCACAAGTATAGGGGATCACAACAGTTTCGATAAGTAAGAGTGTCGAACCCAACGAGGAGCTAAAGGCAGAACAAATATTCCCTCAAGTTCTATCGACCACCGATACAACTCTACACACACTTGATGTTCGCTTTACCTAGAACAAGTATGAAACTAGAAGTACTTTGTAGGTATTGTTGGATAGGTTTGCAAGATAATAAAGAGCAAGTAAATAAAAGGTAGGGGCTGTTGTAAGTAAAGAAGCAATAAAGTAAATATAGCGAGTGTGGAAAAGTGGTGGTAGGAGTTGCGAAGTTGCCCCTAAGCAATTGACTACTTTACTAGACCGATAGCAAGTTTCATCCCTTACTTGGAATTCTATGCAATTCTGATTGGAACTATTAGCAAGCATCCGCAACTACTAACGTTCATTAAGGTACAACCCAACCATAGCATTAAGATATATTGGTCCCCCTTCAATCACGTATGCATCAATTTCTATGCTAGGCTGAAGTTTCTGTCACCCTTGCCCTCCAATACATAGTCCTATCAACATACAACTAACCATATGGTGTGATCCACGCGCGCGCTCATATGATGGGCACCAAAGGACAACAACATAACCACAAGCAAATTAAATCAATCATAGCAATTCATCAACCACCGATAGGACAACGAAAATTTGCTCAGACATCATATGATGGCAACACATTATTGGATAATAATATGAAGCATAAAGCACCATGTTCAAGTAGAGGGTACAACGGGTGGCGGGAGAGTGGACCGCTGTAGATAGAGGGGGGAAGGTGATGGAGATGTTGGTGAAGATGGCGGAGGTGTTGGTGTAGATCGCGGTAATGATGATGATGATGGCCACGGCAGCGTTCTGGCGCCACCGGAAAAGAAGGGGAGAGGGGGCCCCTTCGTCTTCTTCTTCCTTGACCTCCTCCCTAGATGGCAGAAGGGTTTCCCCTCTGGTCCTTGGCCTCCATGGCATGGGAGGGGCGAGAGCCCCTCCGAGATTGGATATGTCTCTCTGTCTCTCTTTGTTTCTACGTTCTCAGATTCTACCCTTTCACCGTTTCTTATATTCCCGGAGATCCGTAACTCCGATTGGGCTGAAATTTTAACACGATCTCTATCCGGATATTAGCTTTCTTGCGGCGAAAGAAGGGCATCAACTTCCTTACAGGGTGGCCACGAGGGTCAGGGGCCCGCCCCCTGCCTCGTGCCCCCCTCGGGTATCGTCTCGCGTGGATTTTTCTTTGCAAAAATCACATATATTCCAAAAAAATCTCCGTCAGTTTTTATCCCGTTTGGACTCCGTTTGATATGGATATTCTGCGAAACAAAAAACATGCAACAAACAAGAACTGGCACTGGGCACTGGATCAATATGTTAGTCCCAAAAATAGTATAAAAAGTTGCCAAAAGTATATGAAAGTTGAATAATATTGTCATGGAACAATAAAAATTATAGATACGACGGAGACGTATTAGCCCTCAGCGCCGTACTTGCACCAGAGGCCGGCCGCGCCGTACTTCCACCGGATACCCGCCGCGCCGTTCTCATGGGTGCCACCGTTCGCCTTTTCCGCGGCCCGCTGGATGGCAACGTGCTGGTCTGTAGGCTCGACCGCCTCCTTGGCCCAGGTGTTCACCTGGGCGCAGTAGAGGAACATGGCCGTCGCATCCTCGAGTTGGTGATCTTTGACGAAATAGCCAACTTGGAGCTCGAGATAGCGCTCCAGATGTACCACGAGTGTTTCGACTACTTGGACGAACGCCTGCATGAGTTTAGGCAGAGCCAACAGCTACCGTAGGCAAGGGCTGCTGGTCATGGTCTCATGGACGCGTTTTTTTTTGAAAAGTCATTTCGACATGGATAGCTATGTATTCACAACAATCGTAGTATTGCTTTGTTCATTGCTCTGTTTCAATGTGTGTACTTTGTTTTCCATTCTTATATGTTCTATTTCAATGTGTGTGTATGCGCTTTCCATTCTATATATGTGGATGATAACAGTTAGATTCAAATTACTATACAAAAACAGATAGAAAATGGAATTCATAATATATATATATATATATATTAAATGTTCATTAGTTCATCACCCATATATATAGGGTGGGTCTATTCTAACAACACCCCTTAAGACCTTATTCCAACAACACCTGTGCTTATTCTGCTAACACCCCGACCATAGCCACCCGACCTGATGACACACCCACCCACTGGTCGTGCCCATTTTCTTCCCCCACCTCACCGCCTCTCTCCCTCCCTTCCCCCACCATTCTCCACCTTCTCCCCACCTTCTTCCCGCAGGCGCACCCCACCCCGCCCAACCCCCACTCCGCCTGCCGTCGGCCAACTCCC
>NC_041382.1:256066014-256083974 GCF_002162155.2 Triticum dicoccoides
TTCTTCAACCTCCTTATCACAGTGTCAGCACCCACCCACGCCGACGCCGGCGCCCACTCCCCGCCCTCCCTACACCATCACCTTCCCCACCTCCCCCATGTCACACCTCCCCGTCCAGATCTTCCGCAGCACAAGATCAAAACCGGTCCGCCGCCCCATCACCTCCTCCCTCAGCCCGCGCGCGGCCATGGCGCCCCTTGCCCCCACCTCCTCCTGTGACCATGGCGCCTCCCTCCCCAAAGTAGCCACCTCAGAGCCGCGACTCCGCTGCCTCCATTGATCAGAGGTCGAGCGTCCCCGTCCTCCATGCGGTGACCTCCTTCCCTGAGTTCATCGCACGCGCACCACTGCTGGATCCGGCCAGCGACCCGCGCTACGCACCACGGCTGCTACCGCCACAGCCGTCCCCCCTAAGTCGGGCGGCCCCGCGCTTGACTACCCCCTGCAGTCCACCTTGGGTTGCGCTGCAGCCCGCCCTCCCCGGCCGGGAAGTTCTCCCAAGTGCACCTGCATCCCCTTGCTTCTTCTCCTCTTCCGATGAACAGACAAACACCTGAGCGTTTGGGGTTGTTCTCGCAGCTCACGTTTTTGATTTTGGGAGGAAAAGTCAGTGCACTGTAGTTTGCTATTCCTGCTATTGCGGTTTCAGCTTGCTAAATTTTTGCATGAGATGAATGAAAAATCCGTCGTCATAGTAGTTCAAAAATATTGTGCATTGTCTCGTGGTTTCCTGAAGCATGGTGTTGCAGTGCGGTTATGTTCTGGAGCGATTTATGTGAATGCAGTCCATTAGCAGACACATGCGTGCTCACACCCCCTACGGTTATGTTCTGGAGTGGTTCACAGTTCTTGCAGCTCGAGTTGGGCGGTCCGCAGCATGTGCGTGTAGTGCGGCACGTGGGTGTGTGTAGTGCGGCGTGTGGGTGTCTGCAGTGCTTAACAATTGTCGTGGAGAACCCGACGACGAGCACCACCTCCACGCCACCGTGTCGATGGCCAAAGTCAAAGGAACCGCCATGCAGTGTGACACTAGCTGTTCTTCTTCCATGGGTCAAGCAGGAGAAGAAAAGCCAGGGTCAACGCCACTCTTCCGCATGCAGTGCACTTCATCTCATGAGTGGTTGTGTAAGTGCATCTAGTGCCCCTTAGTGATTTTGGTGTATTGAAGACTTATAGGTTAAGGGACTAATGTGTTTTTGAGTGTACACAGGTCTATATGTCTATGAGGAGTTTGATATTTACAGAGAATGTCCACCCCTAAAAATGAGGTTCTTCGACTAAAGACTTTGGATTTCTGAAGACTTTCTGAAGACTTTGAAAGTGAAGAAATTGGTACAATCCTGAAGACTTGGTATTCATTCGAGGAACATGAAGCATGAAGACTTCTGTTTTAGTAGTTTCATTTTCTCTTTCTTGAGTCATAGGAAACACCATACTGTTAAAGGGGGTTGAGGGAGTCCTGGATTAGGGGGTGTTCGGGTAGCCGGACTATACCTTCAGCCGGACTCCTGGACTATGAAGATACAAGATTGAAGACCTCGTCCCGTGTCCGGATGGGACTTTCCTTGGCGTGGAAGGCAAGCTTGGCGATGCGGATATTCAAGATCTCCTACCATTGTAACCGACTCTGTGTAACCCTAACCCTATCCGGTGTCTATATAAACCGGAGGGTTGTAGTCCGTAGGCAATCAACTCCATACACAACAATCATACCATAGGCTAGCTTCTAGGGTTTAGCCTCCTTGATCTCGTGGTAGATCTACTCTTGTACTACCTATGTCATCAATATTAATCAAGTAGGAGTAGGGTATTACCTCCATCGAGAGGGCCCGAACCTGGGTAAAACAAAGTGTTCCCTGCCTCCTGTTACCATCCGGCCTAGACGCACAGTTCGTGACCCCCTACTCCAGATCCGCCAGTTTTGACACCGACATTGGTGCTTTCATTGAGGGTTCCTCTGTGTCGTCGCTTTTAGGCCCGATGGCTCCTTCAATCATCAACAACGATGCAGTCCAGGGTGAGACTTTTCTCCCCGGACAGATCTTCGTCTTCGGCGGCTTCGCACTGCGGGTCAATTCGCTTGGCCACCTTGAGCAGATCGAAAGCTAAGCCCCTGGCCATCAGGTCAGGTTTGGAAGCCTAAACTATACCGCTGACATCCGCGGGGACTTGATCTTCGACGGATTCGAGCCACAGCCAAGCGCGCCGCACTGTCTCGATGGGCATGATATAGCTCTGCCACCGAACAGCGCCTCGGAGGCCGCGCACGCATCGGTTCCGACCATTGATTCGGAGCCCACTGCACCGATCGAGGATCGGCGGTTGGACGCTGCCTCAGGGGCTGTGATCTCAGAGGCGATTGAGCCGAACTCCAGCCCCGCACTCCGCATGGCCCGTGACTCCGAGGAGCCGGATTCTTCTCCGAGCTCCGAGCCCCCCGCGCCCCTGCCGATCGAATCCGATTGGACGCCGATCATGGAGTTCACCGCCGCGGACATCTTTCAGCACTCGCCCTTCGGCGACATCCTGAAATCTCTAAAGTCTCTCTCTTTATCAGGGAGCCCTGGCCGGACTACGGTCAACAAGGTTGGGATACGGACGACGAAGAAATTCAAAGCCCACCCACCACCCACTTCGTAGCCACTGTCGATGACTTAACCGACACGCTTGACTTACAAGAACCAGCAGCTGTAGGGCGCTGGAAGGCCACCTCGTCATATGACATATATATGGTGGATACTCCAAAAGATGGAGATGGCGATGGAACAGTGGGGGATGACGCCCCCAAGAAACAGCAAAAGCGCTGGCGTCAGCGGCGCGGCTCTAAATCCCGCCAAAGCAAAAACGGTGATTCCGGCACGGGAGATAATACTACCCCGGATAGCGCCGAAGAACACCCACCTCAGCAAAATTCGGCACAGGAAGATGGAGAAACCAGCCCTCATGAAAGAGTGGCAGACCGAGAGGTCGAGGATGATAACTATATGCCCCCCTCGGAAGACGAGGCTAGCCTCGATGACGACGAATTCGTCATACCATCAGACCCCGCCGAACAAGAGCGTTTTAAATGCATGATTTTAGCCACAGCAAGCAGCCTCAAGAAAAAGCAGCAACGGCTTAGAGCCGCCCAAGAATTGCTAGCTGACAGATGGACTGAAGACCTTGCGGCCAAAGAGTATGAACTCGAACGCCCCTCCAAGAGTTACCCGAAGCGTAGGCCGCTACCCCGATCAAAGGAGGAAGCACCTACATCACGAGCGCATGACATGGCAGACCGGCCACCTCGCGGCCGCGACAGAGAGGCCTGTCGGCCCTCCACCCAAGCCATGCCCCGACGCCGCTCAACTAAGGCACGGGAAAATGCGCCCGACCTACGAAACATACTGGAGGATAAGGCAAGACAAACAAGATCGATCTACGGATCGCGCAGGCGCCCTACGGCATGTGACAATGATCTTCACTCCAGATACAACAAATCCGGCCGGGCCGAACACAACAGACATAGCTCTTCCGAGCTGCGTTGTGATATAGCACAGTACAGAGGCGCCGCACACCCGCTATGCTTCACAAATGAAGTAATGGATCATAAAATCCCAGAGGGTTTCAAACCCGTAAACATCGAATCATACGATGGCACAACAGATCCGACGGTATGGATCAAGGATTATCTCCTTCACATCCACATGGCACGCGGCGATGATCTACACGCCATCAAATACCTCCCGCTCAAACTTAAAGGACCGGCCCGACATTGGCTTAATAGCTTGCCAGCAGACTCAATCGGTTCTTGGGAGGACCTGGAAGCCGCATTCCTCGACAACTTCCAGGGCACTTACGTGCGACCGCCGAATGCCGACGACTTAAGCCACATAATTCAGCAGCCAGAAGAATCGGCCAGACAATTCTGGACACGGTTCCTAACATAGAAAAACCAGATAGTTGACTGTCCGGACGCAGAGGCCCTAGCAGCCTTCAAGCATAACATCCGCGACGAGTGGCTTGCCCGGCACCTAGGACAGGAAAAGCCGAAATCCATGGCAGCCCTCATGACACTCATGACCCGCTTTTGCACGGGAGAAGACAGCTGGCTAGCTCGCAGTAACAACTTATCAAAGAACCCTGGTAATTCGGGTACCAAGGACAAAAGTGGCAGGACACGTCGGAATAAGCAAAAATGCCGCGTTAATAGCGACAGCAATGAAGACACGGCAGTCAACGTCGGATTCAAAGGCTATAAATCCGGTCAGCGGAAAAAGCCATTCAAAAAGAATACTCAGGGCCCGTCCAGTTTGGACTGAATACTCGATCGCTTGTGCCAGATACATGGCACCCCCGAAAGGCCAGCCAATCACACTAACAAAGATTGTTGGGTGTTCAAGCAGGCAGGCAAGTTAAGGGCCGAAAACAGAGACAAGGGGCTACACAGCGACGACGAGGAGCCCAAGCCGCCGAACAACAATGGATAGAAGGGTTTTCCCCCACAAGTGCGGACAGTGAATATGATATACGCAACCCACATTCCCAAGCGGGAGTGGAAATGTGCGCTACGGGACGTATACGCGATAGAGCCAGTCGCCCCAAAGTTCAACCCATGGTCCTTCTGCCCGATCACTTTTGATCGAAGGGACCATCCCACTAGCATCCATCATGGCGGCTTCGCCGCATTGGTTCTCGACCCAATCATCAACGGATTTCATCTCACAAGAGTCCTCATGGATGGCGGCAGTAGCCTAAACCTGCTTTATCAGGATATAGTGCAAAAAATGGGCATAAATCCCTCAAGTATTAAGCCCACAAGAACGACCTTTAAAGGCGTTATACCAGGTGTAGAAGCCAACTGTACAGGCTCAGTAACACTTGACGTGGTCTTTGGATCCCTGGACAATTTCTGAAGCGAAGAGTCAACCTTCGATATAGTCCCGTTTTGAAGTGGCTATCACGCCCTGCTCGGACGAACCGCATTTGCAAAGTTCAATGCGGTGCCACATTACGCATATCTCAAACTCAAGATGCCAGGCCCTCAGGAGTAATTACGGTCAACGGAAACACCGAATGCTCCCTCCATACGGAGGAGCATACGGCCGCTCTCGCAGTGGAGGTACAAAGTAGTCTTCTCAGGCAATTCTCCAGTCCGGCCATTAAAAAGCCAGACACTGCCAAGCGCGCCCGTAGTAACCCACAGCAGGACCGCCTGGCACACTCTGAGCAAGCGTAGAAATATGGCCCCAACCCCAGCTTTCGCGACATAGCGAAACCAGTACCTCGCGTACATAACTACGCCCTTGAAATACCATGGGCACAGGGGAAGGGGCACAATAACGGCACGCCCAAAATACGGCTTAAAACGTACTAGGGGCTGCCGGATTCTTTTTTTTTAATTTTTTCTTACTTTCAGGACTCCATACTTGGGACGACCTGTTCGGCAACTCGACTGCCGCACAAACGATGCAAGAACCAGGGAGGCAGACAAGCCATGCCGCATTATGGAACTCCCAGGTGGTCTCTGTTACGAGTAGTATACCTGTTTTAAATACAATTCCGCGGCCTGCCCCTGGTCAGGACATACTGAATAGTCCAATATCGTTTGCTTACCGCACTATTTGTATTGTTCGGCTTTGATAAATAGCCTTTATATAAACAATGCATCGCCTTTGTCTATTTTTTGCATTACTCTCTTTTATATATGTTCATTAATGACATGTTGCACCCGTACACTGTGGTACGGTAAGTACGCCAGGGGCTTCAGTACCCTTTAATATGGTGTGAGAAGTCCGTACACTTCCACAAGTGTGGCACCCCGAACTTATAACACTATATGCATCGGCTCCGAATCATGATTTGGGTCAATAGTTGGGTTTGCCCGGCTCCTATGTTTTGGTGGCTTACGTTCCGCTATATCGGCTAAGATAGCACTAGGAGAACCACTGCGATTGTGCCCCGGTTGAGCTGGGTTAAGCACCTCAGTGGAGAAAGCTAAAACTGACTGTCATGATGAGGCGAGAGACCGGTCGTTGTTCGAGAGGTTTTTCGAGTCCCTAAAGACTTATGCCACTTCGAGCGAGGAGCTGGATAACCCCAGCCAAGGCGTGGATAGCGCCCCGAACTCGGTCTTCCGAACTAGGGGCTTCGCCGAAATTTAAAATTATAAAGTTCTATGGCTAAGTGAGAGTGTTCAAGCATTATAGTCCGATTGCCTGGTTCGTCGTGCTGAGCGCCTCCCTCGAAGGACCCAACCATGGGAAAAAGAGCGCTCAGGTTTATCACCGAACACCCCAGCACTAGTGGCATGGGGGCAGAAGCCGACGACTGCCCATCTCTCAAATTTTGATAGACGGCCGCACAGAAAATAATATTTTAAATTCAATAAGCATTGCTTAGCGCATATGAACAAGTTTTCAGCGCACAGGATAAACACGAGCGAGTTCATTCAAAAATTACAGCCTTGGTACATTCATCCGCCACAAGGCGGGCACCCACAAGAACATCCTTATAGTAGTTCTCGGGCTTGCGATGCTCCTTCCCCGACGGCGGCCCGTCCCTCACAAGCTTCTTACCGTCCAGCTTACCCCAGTGCACCTTAGCACGGGTAAGGGCCCGACGGGCACCTTCGATGCAAACGGAGCGCTTGACGACCTCGAGCCTTGGACAGGCCTCCACTAGCCGCCGCACCAGCCCAAAGTAGCTCCCAGGCAGGGCCTCTCCGGGCCACAGCCGAACTATGAAGCCCTTCATGGCCTGTTTGGCCGCCTTGTGGAGCTCGACCAGCTGTTTCAGCTGGTCGCTCAAGGGCACAGGGTGTCCGGCCTCAGCATACTAAGCCCAGAACACCTTCTCCGTCGAGCTGCCCTCTTCAGCTTGGTAGAATGCGGCGGCGTCGGATACACTGCGGGGAAGATCGGCGAATGCCCTTGGAGAGCTCCGGATTTGGGTAAGTAACAAGTAGTTTACTTTTATATTTCTGCTTTGCATGAAGAATGCCTTACCCGCTACTATCTTTTTCACCTCCTCCAACTCTTGGAGGGCCTTTTAGGCTTCGGCCTTGGCAGACTTGGCAGTCTCAAGGGCCGTCGCGAGCTCGGACGCTTGGGTCTTTGACTCAAGCTCCAAACTCTCATGTTTTTTCATGAGAGCCTGAAGCTCTTGCTGCACCTCGCCGACCTGAGCCCCAAGTTTCTCTCGCTCGGTGCGCTCCGCGGCCGTTTTCTTTTCGGCCTCAGATAGCGCCTGCTTGAGGGTCGCCACCTCAGTCGTGGCCCCTACAATAAGCAGTACAATCCTGTTATTTTTTGCAATCACGCCTCTCTATAGGCACCCTTTTTAGTAAGGTATTTCTTACCTTCTTTCTCCTCGAGCTACCGCTTGGCAAGGCCGAGCTCTTGCTCGGTTCGCCCGAGGTCCTGTTTCAGGACACCCACCTCCGCAGTCAGTGCGGTGGTGGATAGCAGCGAAGCCTGCATATGCATATTGACTCTTTATTGTTAGACTCCTGTGAAATTTAATAGATCCTCTATTCGGCTTTTCTTTCCGAACGCCAAACAGAGCATCAGGGGCTACTGTCTATGCGGTAATATTTTTACATACTTTTTACTTACCTCGAAGCCTGTTAGGAGGCTAGCGCAAGCTTCACTCAGTCCGCTCTTGGCGGACTGAACCTTCTGGGTCACCGTACTCATAATAGTACGGTGCTCCTCATCGATGGAGGCGCCTTCAAGCACCTCCAGCAGATTGTCCGGCACCTCCAGTTGGACGGAGGCTGCCGGCTCAGAAGGCTTGCTCCTCTTTGAAGGAGTTCGCCTGCCGCGGTCCGGAATCGTTGAAGATTCTGGCACGGTGTCCGGCTCAAAGCCGGACTTGGAGCCCTGGGGGTCTTGTCCCCTTTACTCCTGGAGTCCGAGAGGTCACCTTGCGGCTCCTCCAGGACCACCTCCTCCTGCCCCGGAGCTCGTTGTGACGCCACTTCGGCATCATCCGCTGTGCGGGGGGAGACAGTGGGCGGAACTGAGTTCATGTCCGAAGAATCCAGGGAGCCGCTCGACGACTCGTTGAGTTCGGCCCGGGGCGGGCTGCATGATTATATTCGGCATTAGGGAAAGCTGTGCAACGAAAGGAATATCATGAATTACTCTAGTATCCGAACACTTACGATTTTGCCGGACGCCTGGCTCTGTCCGGCCACTCCTCTTCGTCTTCGTCAGCGTCGGGGGCGTAGTCCGGTGGAGGGGTTTTCCTCTTCTTGGACCCCTCGGCCTTCCCCCTTGGGGCGGCCTTCCTTTTCTTTCCTCCCCCCGCTGGGGGGGGGGAGAGCTTTCTTCTTCCTCCTCCTCGTTTTCACAGGAGGAGGGCGTCTCGGACTCGTCGAATGACGAGTCCGACAACACCATGTTGCGGGTGCTCTTTCGAGTCCCCGTGGTCTTCCGGCACCACATAAGGCGCTGGAGCCAGCAGCTTCACTAGTAGAGCTGGGGCTGGGTCTTCGGGCAGTGGAGCCGGACAGTTAATCGGTCCGGATACCGCCCGCCAAGCCTGTCAAAGGTGAGGGAGTTTAGATCCCGCATAGAGTTAAACTATGAAAGAAGCTGAACATCCTGTAAAAGGTGAAAATAGCTTACCTCGCTAGTGTGACGCTGTGAGCTGTATCCGCGGTCCTCGGAAGCGGATGCGGGAGCCTCGGCACCTTTGATTAGCAGCTTCCAGACGTCTTCATACGTCATGTCGAAGAGCCTATTAAGGGTTCGGTGCTGTGCTGGGTCGAACTCCCACAGAGTAAAGTCCCGTTGTTGGTACGGGAGGATTCGGCGAACGAGCATGACCTGTACTACATTTACAAGCCTGATTGACTTGTTTACCAGGGACTGGATGCATGTCTTCAGTCCGGTCACCTCTTCCTCGTTACCCCATGATAGGCCCGTCTCTTTCTAGGACATGAGCCGCGTGGGGGGTCCGGATCTGAACTCGGGGGGTGCGATCTAGTTCGGATCGCGTGGCTCGGTGATGTAAAACCACCCGGCTCGCCACCCCTTTAGGGTCTCTATGAAGGAGCCCTCGAACCACAGCACATTGGCAATCTTGCCTGCCATGGCGCCTCCGCACTCCGCCTGGTTGCCGCACACCACCTTGGGCTTGACGTTGAAGGTCTTGAGCCAGAGGCCGAAATGGGGGCGGACACGGAGGAAAGCCTCGCACACGACGATAAACGCCGAGATGTTGAGGATGAAGTTCGGGGCCAGATCGTGAAAATCCGGGCCGTAGTAGAACATGAGCCCCCGGACGAATGGGTGAAGTGAAAACCCAGTCCGCGGAGGAAGTGGGGAAGGAATACTACCCTCTCATGGGGCCTTGGGGTGGGGACAAGCTGCCCCTCCTCGGGAAGCCGGTGCGCGATGTCTTTGGACAAGTATCCGGCCTTCCTAAGCTTTTTTATGTCGCCCTCCATGACGGAGGAGACCTTCCACTTGCCTCCCGCTCCGGACATCGCTGGAGAAGGTTGAGGTGGGAAGTGCGGGCTTGGGCGCTGGAGCTCGAGTGTGCAGGAGATGGATAGGCAAAGGAGGAAGAAGGCGTAGGTAAAAAGGTGGACCTTTATCCCCTTATATGGGCGGATGCGGTTGTGCGTCCCCACCTGCCTAATAAAACTCGCTTGCCTCCCAAGCGCCATGGTAAAAGGCGTGATTAGGGTTACCCACGTCCGTATTGATGAGAATCCCGTAAAAAGGGCACACGATCTCTGCTTTGACAAGACGTGCGAAGGAAACCGTCTCCCAAAACATGCTAAGGTGGAAAAGTAAAAACGATTCGAGTAAAGGACTTGGCCGTAGTGTGATAGCGCATTGCGGAATACGTCAGCAGATTTGATTTGTGTCAATATTATTCTCTCAATGGCAATATGTGGAAACTTATTTTGCAGAACCGGACACTACTCTTGGTGTTTACAAATCTTCTATGAAGGACCTGGAGGAGGAACCCGCCTTGCAATGCCGAAGAAAATTTGCGCGCTGGACTCATCGTCATTGAAGCCTAGTTCAGGGGCTACTGAGGGAGTCCTGGATTAGGGGGTGTTCGGGTAGCCGGATATACCTTCAGCCGGACTCCTGGACTATGAAGATACAAGATTGAAGACCTCGTCCCGTGTCCGGATGGGACTTTCCTTGGCGTGGAAGGCAAGCTTGGAGATGCGGATATTCAAGATCTCCTACCATTGTAACCGACTCTGTGTAACCCTAACCCTATCCGGTGTCTATATAAACCAGAGGGTTGTAGTCCGTAGGCAATCAACTCCATACACAAAAATCATACCATAGGCTAGCTTCTAGGGTTTAGCCTCCTTGATCTTGTGGTAGATCTACTCTTGTACTACCTATATCATCAATATTAATCAAGCAGGAGTAGGGTATTACCTCCATCGAGAGGGCCCGAACCTAGGTAAAACAAAGTGTTCCCTGCCTCCTGTTACCATCCGGCCTAGACGCATAGTTCGGGACCCCCTACCCGAGATCCGCCGGTTTTGACACCGACAGGGTCGAGGAAATACTAAGGAAAAATTTCCAGGTGATGCTCAACTCAAAATCCTACACCTACCAATCCCTTCGAGTGAAGCCATTAGAAATCTCATACAGTTCAGTCATATTCTTCAGTGAGAGAGGCGAAGTTCTTCTGGTCTCTAAGGAATTTGCTCTGACTAGGGAGTTAGGAATTCGCTAGTGCGGATTGCCTACATAGTGAGGAACATGATAGCCCTGAGGAATTTGATACTCAAAATTCCGACCATTGCTGTGCTATGCGCTAGCTGTCCAAAAATATCTGCCCACCTAACGGTCATATCATTGAAGGGCATTTATGTCTTATCATGTAGGGCTGTTCCCTAGGCTATAAATAGCCGCCCCCTACAACCACTAGTTGGTTGGCTGCTCCGAGAGAAACTGACACTTGTCATTTGAGAGCATCCCATCCTTCGAGGACTTTGAGCGAAAATCATCAAGTGAGGAAAACCCAAACCCAACACCTACAAACCCCAAGTGATTGAGCATCACTGAAGAGATTGATCCTGCGTGGATCCGACACTTGTTACCTTTGAAGACTGTGCTTCTTCCAGACGGTTAGGCGTCAAGGTCTAGAGCATCCAAGAGGAATTGTGGATCGCCAAGTGACCAAGTTTGTTAAGGTTCGGAAGTCACCTGAAGACTTACCACGAGTGATTGGGCGAGGTCTGTGTGACCTTAGCTCAAGGGGAATGCGGTGAGGACTGAGTGTTCTGGACTGCGTGTTCAGAACTGGGTGTCCGGGACTGTGTGTCCTCAGGTTTAAATACCTAGCTGCCCTAAGGAGACGTACAACTGTCACAGCAGTTGGAACTGGTCTACCAAATCATTGTCTTCACCAAGCTCACTGGTTCTATTTCCTCAACTCTTCCATTTCCTCATAACTGTGTTGAGTGCTTGTTCGTATATATGTCTGAAGACTTTGACTGAAGACTTTCTCAATTTCCTCAGTTCAATTTCTTCAGTCAGTTTGTCTCCATCCTGTGTTATCCTGTGCTTACGCTTTCGGTACTCTGTGCTTATCTTCATTTCATCATGATGACTATGCTTGTTTTCTGTTATGTTTCCTTTGAGTACTTATTCCGCTGCTAGTAGTTCTTCGCTAAGGAATTTCCTCACCTGCAAATTCCTCAGTAAAGAATTCATAAAAATCGCCTATTCACCCCCCTCTAGTCGATATAACACACTTTCAATTGGTATCAGAGCAAGGTACTCCCTTGTTCTGTGTGATTTTGGTTTAACCGCTTGGAGTTTTAGTTATGTCGACCGCAGGTATGATCAAGGTTTTTACTGGGTGTCCTACCTTTGATGGGACGGACTACCCCTACTGGAAGAATAAGATGCGCATGCATCTTCAGGCAATTGATAATGATCTATGGTACATTGTGGAGAATGGTGTTCCCTCTGTCACTCCCACCATCAATGCTGCTGATGTGAAGAGATTCAAGCAACTTGACTCTCAAGCGAAGAATATCATATGTGGCCATCTGAGCAAAGGACAGTATGGCAGAGTGAGTGCTTTGGAGACAACCAAGCTTATCTGGGACAGGCTGTCCAAGGTCAATGAAGGAGTCTCAACACAGCGTGACTCTCGAGTTGATGTTCTTCGCAATTTCTTCAACCGCTTCAAAAGACTCAACAATGAAAATGTTCAACAAACCTTCGATCACCTCACTGACATCTCAAATGAGCTTCAAGCACTTGGTGCCACTGACATCACCGACCATGAGGTGGTGAAGAAATTGCTGAGATCGCTTGATTCCTCATTTGATACTCTAGCATTGATGATACAAGAACGTGCTGATTACAAGTCACTTGATCCTGCTGATATCCTCGAGAGGCTAAATACTCATGAGTTTCAGCTTGTTGAGAAGAGAGATCTCTATGGTTCAAGCTATGGCAGATCACGTGCCCTGAAGGCCAAGGCAGTGTCTGAATCTGAAGATGAAGATTCTGGTAGGAGCCTTGGTGATCCTGAAGAACTGAGCCATGAGCTAGCACTACTCGTGAAGAAATTCCAGAAGTTCTCAAGATGTGGTTTCTTTGGAAAATCCTCAAGGAGCAATGATTCCTCATCCAGTGACTACAAGAAGAGGCTTTGTCACAAATGCAAGAAACCTGGACACTACATTCAAGATTGTCCTCAGTGGGAAAAGGAATAAAAGAAGAAGAAATACAAGGATTATAGTTCTGATGATGCGAAGAAGAAGAAGAAATCCTCAAAATCTTCATCATCAAAATCCTCGAAGTCTTCATCTTACAAGAAGAGCAGCTCCAAAAAGGCTCGGGCGTTCATTGGCAAGGAAATGGACTCTAAGGCTGAATCTGAGGGACATGAGGAAGAGGAGGCGTCTGAGGAGTCTGAGTCTGGTGTGGCGATCCTGGCTCTCCCTACTGCTTTCGTCAGCAAGTCCATCTTCAACTCTGAAGAAAATGGCTTCACCAACATGGCTGATGGAAACAATGATGACTACGCTCCCACCTATTGCTTCATGGCAAAAGGTGCCAAGCTACTCAAATACCCCTCCTCTGAATCAAGTGAGAATGAATCTGATGAAAACCTCAAACCCAGCTATTCCAAACTTGCTAAGATTGCTGTAAAACAACAAAAGGATTTTGAAAAGGTTCAAAACATGCTAGACAAAAGTGATGATATGTTGGGTGAAGAAATGGATCACACTAAAACTTTGACTGAAAGTCTTCAAAGACTTCATACTAAGTATGACACCTTTCAAGATCATCATAACACTCTCTTATCTGATCATGAGAAGCTTTCATATGAATTTCTTCAAAGAAAGCAAGACCTTGAGAAGCTAAGAGTGAGTTATGAAGATCTTCAAAAGGAGCGCGATTCATTACTTGCTCAACAAATCAGCGCTTCTCAGGAAGAATTTGTTCCTCCATTCTTGAAGTGCATTGAACGTGAATCTGCTAATTCTTCACCTGAATGTTCAAATGTTGCTAATGTTTCAAATTCTTCACATGCCTCTGCTATCCCTAATTCCTCATCTCAGGACACTCCTAGTATCACTGACGATGCAGGGCTGAAGTAATTGTACATGACAGGCATGTACAAAAGCCTCAAAGGGCATTAGACTCTTTGTGATGTGCTTAAAAAGCAGATCCTCAACAGGAACCCTAGGAAAGAGGGTATTGCCTTTGAGAGGAAACTCAATGCTGATGGTACATATGGGAAGCCCGAGCAGTACCCCAAAACCTCATGGGTTGCTGCAAAGGGACCTCCAGTTGATCCATCTAACTTATCTGGCTTTCCATGTGAATCTCCTCGTTTTGATGATGAGTCATTTGACTCCAACTATAAACTGTTCAAAATTCTGAATGGTGAAGTATTTGCTAAATATGTTGGCACTACTGCAGGAACGGTCCTCCTATGAAGAAAATTTGGGTTCCCAAAAGGTTCCTTGAAAGTCTTCAGGTGAATGTCCTCAGGACACCACCTATGAAGAATAGGAACCCCAGATCAAATTCTTCATATGGACCAAATTCCTCAAAAGGATCAAAGTCCTCATATGAATATCATCGTGCTAATGACTCTATTTTGCAGGGAAGAGCTAAGGGCTATGAATATGAGCATTATTCTTCTAATCGTTATGTTCATAAGTCCTCGAAGAATTTCTCTGCTTATTCATATGCTTGTCCTAACCCCTCTTCTGTGAAACGAAATGGGCCGACTTCTATGCCACCTTTCTCGTATGGAGCTCGCAGAGTGATGAACTCTTTGCCACCCCTTCATATGTGGGTGGTGAAGGAAAAGAACTAATCTCTTCTGCAGGGTGAGGTCTCCAGACGTACGTAATCGTCTGAAGAATTTGCCGGAGACCTGAATGTGCCTGAAAGGACACAGGCTAATCATGAAGAAATGAACTTTCATTTATCACGTCCTCATACTGCTTTATCTATTCTGTTGCTTGATGAAATTGATCTGATGAATTGATGTCATATTCTTCACTGATGAGGTATATGAGTTCGTAAGTTGCACTAATTCATCTGCAGGATGATCAACCCAAAGCCACTGAGTGGGTCCTCGATAGTGGATGTACAAATCACATGACCGGTGACAAGAATCTATTGATGGATGCTCCCTTATCACCATCGCATATGAAGCATATCATCTTCGCTAACAAAGGAAAAAGTCAGGCATTGGGTCTAGGTAAGGTTGCGATCACAAAGGATCGACACATGGACAAAGTCATGCTTGTCGAGTCCTTAGGATACAACCTCATGTATGTCTCAATGCTTTCCGATCTTGATATGGTTGTTGTCTTTGGCAAGTACCGTTGTGTTGTGGTTATGGAAGCTGACAATTCCAAAGTCTTTGAAGGCTTTAGGAGAGGAGACCTGTATATTGTTGATTTCTCTACAGGCCCGCAACCAGCCATGTGTCTACTTGCAAAAGCTTCAGAAGGCTGGCTCTGGCATCGACGACTTGGCCATGCAGGCATGAGGAATTTTCACATGCTTGCAAAGAAGAAGCATGTCATTGGCATCGAGAATGTCAAATTCCTGAAGGATCAGTTATGCGGAGCCTGTGAAGCTGGGAAGATGACAAAGGCTAAGCATCCAGCAAAGACTATCATGACCACCACTCGTCCATTTGAATTGCTTCACATGGATCTCTTTGGTCCTAACCATTATTCTGCAGTCTCAAATGATGCATCTTAATATGGCTTTGTTATTGTTGATGATTACTCTCGATACACATGGGTACACGTTGTTACTTACAAACATGAAGTGCAGGAAGTCTTCAAACGATTTTCCTCAAGGGCT
This sequence comes from Triticum dicoccoides, assembly GCF_002162155.2. NCBI lineage: Eukaryota > Viridiplantae > Streptophyta > Magnoliopsida > Poales > Poaceae > Triticum > Triticum dicoccoides. The sequence goes on from NC_041382.1 coordinate 256,081,338, forward strand.
TCAACCAACTTTGGTGTGAAGATCAAGCACATCAGAAGTGACAATGGAACTGAGTTCATGAATTCTGGTCTTGATGACTATCTTGATGAACTTGGTATTACTCATGAGTTATCTGCTCCTTATACTCCACAGCAGAATGGTGTCGTGGAGCGCAAGAGCAGGACTCTTGCTGCGATGGCTCGCACTATGCTTGATGAATACAAAACGTCTCGTCGTTTCTAGATTGAGGCAATTGATACTATGTGCCACAACATCAACAGAGTATATCTTCACAAATTCTTCAAGAAGACTGCCTATGAACTCCTCACTGATAAGAAACCCAATGTATGTTATTTCAAAGTCTTCGGTGCTAAATGTTAGATTAGAGATCCTCATCACAACTCAAAATTTGCACCGAAAGCACATGAAGGTTTTATGCTTGGTTACGGAAAGGACTCGCACACCTATAGAGTTTTCAACAACGTTCTTCACAAGGTTATTGAAACTGTAGATGTGCGGTTGGATGAAACTAATGGCTCGCAAAGAGAGCACCTACCTTCTATGATAGATGAACCAGCACCTGAGGAAACTATCAAGTTCAAGGCTACTGAGGATGTCATTCCTACTAAAGAATCTGCTGAAGAATTCATTCCAGAACATGAAGAACATCGAGCTAATGCACCTGAGGAAAGTACTAAAGAAAATGGTGCTGAAGAAAATGCTGATCAAATTCCTCAACGACAACCAGCTCATCCTCGCGTTGCAAAAGAAGTGCAAGTTGAAAAGATCATCAATGACAATAAAGCGCCAGGTCCTCTGACACGCTCAAAAGCTTCACATTTATCTAACTTTTGTGGGCACTATGCTTTTGTCTCTATGACAGAGCCCAGTAAGGTAGATGAAGCATTTCTGGAGCCTCAGTGGATTCAGGCCATGCAAGAAGAATTACATCAGTTCGACCTCAACAATGTCTAGGAACTAGTCAAATGTCCAGATCCTCGCAAACACAATATCATTGGCACAAAATGGATCTATCGCAACAAGCAAGACGAAAATAGCCTTGTGGTAAGGAATAAGGCACGGCTTGTAGCTCAAGGCTACACACAGGTTGAAGGAATTGATTTCGATGAAACTTTTGCACATGTTGCTAGACTTGAGGCTATTCGCATATTACTTGCTTATGCTAACCATCATGATATCATTCTATATCAAATGGATGTGAAAAGTGCATTCCTCAATGGTAAGCTTGAGGAAGAAGTATATGTTGCTCAACCCCCAGGTTTTGAAGATCCAAAGCATCCTGACAAAGTCTTCAGACTCAATAAGGCCCTCTATGGCCTCAAGCAGGCCCCACGGGCGTGGTATGATACTTTGAAGGAATTCCTTATGAAGAAAGGCTTCAAACCTGGTTCACTCAACCCTACTCTTTTCACTAAATCTTATGATGGCGAATTTTTTGTGTGCCAAATATATGTTGATGATATTATCTTTGGCTGTACTGACCAACGTTATAGTCATGAATTTGCCAATATGATGAGTGAAGAATATCAAATGTCTATGATGGGAGAATTGAAATTCTTCTTAGGTATTCAAATTCGTCAACAACGCAATGGCATATTCATATCTCAGGAGAAATATCTCAAGGATGTACTGAGGAAATTCGGCATGCAAGATTGCAAAGGCGTCAAAATTCCTATGCCCACAAATGGCCATCTGTGCACTGATGAAAATGGTATCGACTTCGATCATAAGGTATATCTCTCCATGATTGGTTCTTTATTGTACTTATGTGCATCTAGGCCAGATATTATGCTTAGTGTTTGCATGTGTGCCCGATTTCAAGCTACACCGAAGGAATCACACCATAAGGCTGTGAAGCATATTCTTCGATATCTAGCTCACACACCAACACTTGGATTATGGTACCCCAAGGGCTCGGCTTTTGATCTTCTTGGATTTTCTGACTATGACTATGCTAGTGATCGTGTGGACCGCAAGTCAACATCAGGTACATGTCATTTCCTCGGATGATCTTTGGTCTGTTGGTCCTCGAAGAAACAGAACTGCGTATCACTATCTACTGATGAAGCTGAGTACATTGCCGCTGGTTCTTGCTGTGCTCAATTGCTATGGATGAAGCAAACTCTCAAGGACTATGGCGCCAACATGAAGAATGTGCCTCACTTCTGTGACAATGAGAGTGTCATCAAGATTGCTCACAACCCAGTTTAGCACTCGAAGACAAAGCACATTCAGATTTGTCATCATTTTCTTCGTGATCATGTGTTCAAGGGCGACATTTCTATTGAGCATGTGAAGACTGAAGAATAGCTAGCTGATATCTTCACAAAGCCCTTGGATGAGAAGAGATTTAGCAAGTTGCGGTATGAGGTAAATATCTTAGAATCTTCGAATGTTGTTTGAAAAGGACACTCATCCTAACACTTATGAAAAATTGATGACTTAGATGTGCAACACATGAAGAAACGTTTTTATTCAATCAATGAAGAATAACACTCCAAGTGTGAAGAAATTAACGAAGAATTTGATTCTCAGAACCCTACGACAATTGTATGCGGTGTCTGAAATCATCATTCTTATACGGTGGGTCTCGCCACCACCAAGAGTTGAAATTCCTCAGTTGTTCAAATTCTTCAA